>NW_026068274.1:294799-327773 GCF_014885135.2 Alexandromys fortis | reverse complement strand
AGAGACGACCGCAACAGGATTCTTCTCAGAACACACTTTATTGGAGCACTTACACTTGAGGTTGTAGAGAGGCAAAAGACCCCGTCCCCGTGAAGCAGAAGAATATATACGGTGTCAGACAAAGCCCTGACGTGTCATCAACCCAATGGCTCAGGCCAGAATGGAGTGATCGTGCTAAATTATGATTGGCCAGATCGGATGGCCAGATTGAAAGACTCCCCGTGCTGGGGGGAGCTCGCATGCATGCGCACAAGTTGTCTGTCAAGTTTGACATGGAACAGCAAACGGCGCCCAGGCTCCGTGCCCACGACATGACAGCGCCATGGCACGCACTACAAAAACCTGCATGGGAAAGTGATCAAGTAAATCATAAAGGCAGACTAATTAGAATTACACCTAATTTCTCAATGGAAGCTCTATAAGCCAGAAAGACGTGAATAGATGAACTACAAAATCTAAGAGACCATAGATGCCATCCCCAATTACTATAAACAGCAAAACTTTCAACACAATAGATGGAGAAAATAAGACATTCCATGATAAAACATTATTTATTAATAAATCCAGTCCTATAGAATCTGATAGAAAGAAAACTTTAATCTGAAGAAATTTACTACATTTAAGAAAACACAGGGAATAAATAAATCTCCTATCAGCAAGTCAAAAGAGATACACACACACACACACACACACACACACACACACACACGGGGGGGGGCAGAGACAGAGAAACACTGTAAAAATAGCATAGTAGGAATCAACTAACTTTATTATTATTGAGACCTCTCCACATAATTGGCTTCAGTTCCCCAATAAAAAGACAGGCTAGCAGAATGGATATAAAAATATGAGCACCCATATTTCTGCTGTATCCAAGATACATCAAAGACACAACATACCAAAATTAAATGAAGACCAAAGTGAAGAATTTAAACAGACCTATAACCGGCAAGAAAATAGAAGCAGTCATCAAAAGCCTCCCAACCAAAGAAAGCCCAGGCCTGGTTTGTTTCAGTGCAGAATTCTACCATAACTTCAAAGAAGTGCTAATACCTAATCTCCTCTTAGTGTTCCATAGAATAGAAACAGAAGGAACATTGCCAAACTCTTTTTGAAGGCAACAGTTACCCTGATAGCAAAATCACACAAAGACTCAAATAAGAAAGAGAATTACATACCAACTTCATGCATGAACTTAGATGCAAAAATACTCAATAAAATACTGGCAAACTGAATCCAAGAACACTTCAAAAAAATGATCCACCATAATCAATTTGGTATATAAGTCACAAATTATAAGACACAATGAAGGTTGTTCTAAAAGGCAAGTTCATAGAGTTATGTGACTACATTAAGAAGTTGAAGATATTATTCTTGAACAAGTGCAAATTTGTGCTTTGAAAAACTCAGCCATGACATTTATATAACCAAGATATTAATGCTACCTAAAAATGCAGTGGCTCTTTGACTTCAGAATTATATTTACAATGTCTAGGCAGTTTTCATTTCAAAAATCACTAATAGTATTCTTTTATCAATTTAACTAGAATTTGTTTTTACCTTATATACAAAAATAGAATCTCATAATGTAATTGATTGTCATTTCCTCTCCCTCTATTCCCACATTTCCTCCCTACTTCCCTTGCCATCTGAATACATACACTTTTGTTTCTCATTAGAAAACAAACATGTTTCTAAGGTATAGTAATGAGATAGAATAAAAATAAAAGCTGACACATTGGAATTAGACAAAACAAACAAACTCAAGAAAAAGAGCCAAACATAAGGCATAAATATAACAGATCCACACACTCGGGAAAGTTATACAAACACTCAAGTGGAAGTCATAATATTCAGTCAAAGTGTATGCCCTCCATATGTTGCCTCAGTCTCTACAAGTTCATATATTCCTTGGTCCTGTTGATTTAGAAGGCCTTGTTTCCTTGGTGAAAAAGTCAGTTCTTAATGAATAACAAAATAAAATTTAAGAATAGAAGAATGGAAGAAAGAAAAGAGGAAAGAAAGAAAGACAGACAGAAGACAGAGAAAGAAAGAAAGAAAGAAAGAAAGAAAGAAAGAAAGAAAGAAAGAAAGAAAGAAAAGAAAGAAACAAAGAAAGAAAACCTAAGTGGATTCACTCCTTACCACAGTCCCTTTAAACAGAGTTTCTTTTTTTTCTTTTTTTTATTAATTATTTATTAAAGATTTCTGCCTCCTCCTTGCCACCACCTCCCATTTCCCTCCCCCTCTCCCGGTCAAGGCCCCCTCCCTCATCAGCCCAAAGAGCAATCAGTGTATCCTGCCCTGTGGGAAGTCCAAGGACCACCAACCTCCATCCAGGTCTAGTAAGGTGAGCATCCAAACTGCCTAGGCTCCCACAAAGCCAGTATGTGCAGTGGGATCAAAAACCCATTGCCATTGTTCTTGAGTACTCAGTAGTCCTCATTGTCCACTATGTTCAGTGAGTCCAGTTTTATCCCAGGCTTTTTCAGACCCAGGCCAGCTGGCCTTGGTGAGTTCCTGATAGAACATCCCCATTGTCTCAGTGTGAGGGTGCACCCCTCACGGTCCTGAGTTCCTTGAGCAAAGAAGTCAGGACCGTGAGGGGTGCACCCACCCACTGAGACAGTGGGGCTTATTTATTGGGAGCTCACTAAGGCCAGCTTGACTGGAACTGAAAAGGCATGGGATAAAACCGGACTCTTTGAACATGGTAGGCAATGAGGGCTTCTGAGAAGCCAAGGACAATGGCACTGGGTTTTGATCCTACTGCATGTACTGGATTTATGGGAGTCTGATGTGGGAGTGTCATATATCAATCTGTTGATTTCATTGGTTAAGCAATAAAGAAACTGCTTGGCCCTGATAGGTTAAAACATAGGTGGGAGGAGTACACAGAATGGAATGCTGGGAGGAAGAGGAAGTGTGCTCAGAGACGCCAGGCTCTGCTCTCCTGGTTGGACGCGATAGCTCTGCGCTCTGAGACACACGCGATGAAGCTCTGACCCAGGATGGACATAGGCTAGAATCTTCCTGGTAAGCGCACCTTGGGGTGCTACATAGATTATAAGAAATGGGCTAGTCCAGGTGCGAGAGTTAGCCAAGAAGAGGCTAGATATAATGGGCCAAGCAGTGTTTAAAAAATACAATTTGTGTGTTGTTATTTCAGGGCATGGGCTAGCCAGGCAGCCAGGGTGCTGGGGACACAGCCCTGCCGCTCCTATTACAACAAATGACGCCCAACGTGTGGACAATTGAATCCACTGAAAGCCTGAGAAAGCTTGGGAAAGAGTAAAGCATGTTTGTTTTCTTGGTAGCAACGATTTTCTCGGGTCTACTCTGCTTGCTAGAGGCAAGCAAGCGCTCTCATCTAAGAGAGGCTTCCTGACTCAGCTTCAGCTGCAAAACCCTGCAGCTCTTAAGAGGTCCTGCCACGAAACATTTAAATGGTGTTGATGAAAAGCCAACTGAATGTTTGTTTGTTTTCAGCTGTAGCAGGAAAAAAAGTTGTGCTGTTTTAAAATGCTGGTTTTCTGGGTTGTCCTGCCAGGGCAAACTCTGACTGTTTGAGGCAGGAGGGCTGGCTACAGAGAGAGGACTTGAGTGTTGTCTGTTGTAGCTCACTGGCTGGCAGGGACCTTGAAATGCCATAGAGTTGTGGCAGTAAACACGGCTACAACCTGTATATCCGCCATGAGGCTGAAAGCTAAGGAATGGACTGGAACTAGCTGGCAAAGCCACGGCTTTAGTCCTACTGAGATTGCTTGGTAAATTAAAGACTCATGTGGTCAGAAAAACAGAGAGAGATACAGTAAAGAGAGCGTCAAAGACAAAGAAAATTTTTAAATGATTTACAGTGTTAAAAATATATGCAGACTAAAAGTTAAAGTTCTTAAAGTAAAAAAAAAAATAAGGAAGAAAGAGACTAATTGGGTGTGGTAGTACACACCTTTAATCCCAGCACTTGGGAGGCAGAGGGAGATTGGCCTCTGTGACTTCAAGGTGTGGTAGCACACGCCTTTAATCCCAGTGCCTAGAAGGCAGAGACGAAGAGATCTCTGTGAGTTCAAGCTGTGGTAGCGTGTACACCTTTAATCCCAATGCCTGGGAGGCAGAAACAGGTGGATCTCTGAGAGTTCAAGGACAGCCTGGTCTACAGAGTTATTCTAGGTCAAAGATACAGAGAACCTGTCTCAAAAAGCAAAAAATAAAAGTAAAAATAAGCAAAATAGAGGTTAAAGTAAAGTGCACAAAGATGGAAAATAAACAGAGAATTTTGATACTGTATGCTATTATGCTCTCGTTGAATTGTTTCAAGCTGAGGAAGGAGCAACAGTTGCTAAAAGATATTTGTTTATAAATGCTGCTGAACTAATCGAACATAGATATATTTAAAATGACTTGACTTTGAAATTTGGATCTAAGGACATGATGCTTTGGAAAGGAGATTCTTACTTTGTTTTCACAGAGGGTGAGAGTATGTGGATTTCTTCTATCCGAATATGGTATAATGGACCATGTCCTCCTGAAGGGTTGCTGTAAACATCTTCAGAAAATTGCTTCGCTCAACTGCCAACTGAGATGAAACTAGCACACAGGTTATACCATGAAAGACCTAATTAACATTGCCCCCATTCAGTAGGAAGCAGTTTGGAGAGAAAAAACTGCGCCCATGTTCCCAAATATTATTTATAAATGTTCTTTTACATTTAAAGGGGGATATGATAGAGATATGAATAATTTGCATTAGTATAGATTTTGCTTTATTGATAGAGATTTAAGGTCAATTTTGAATGTATATAGGTTGTTAATGAATAATCATTAATAGTAGTTAAGTTTGTAGTTATGTTAGTTAAGATTTTCTAGATGTGCATAGATATATTTTTAGATAGGCATTCTTCATATTTTTCAAAGATTATAGAATATGGCATTTTAAATGTTTTAATAACTTAGGACTTTTCATGACAATGAGACACTCTGCTCCTGGCAGCACCAAGCTACTTCAAGAGGAAGATGGGCATCAAAGAGGATCCTTATGGAGTTTGATAGCCATTTGGGCAAGAAAACTGCTCTTGCCTGGACTGTTGCATAAACTGGACACAGAGAACCCTCAGAGAGAGGACTGCTGAACTTGCCTAAAGGTGAGATGGTCTTTCGGGGTTCCTGATTCATGAAAGAGTCTGCGAGACATTCTGCAGGACACAACAGATAGTGACTGAACTGACTTTGAAATGTCCTGCTTCATGGAAATGTCTGCTGGATACTATGGGCCTGTAGGCCGAAGATGGATGCCCCAACGGTACAGAGGAACTTTGGGTGACTGCCCAGGCAGCAAGATGTCTCTGTCATTTCTAGAGTTTGAACGTTACTTATTTCTTGTTTGCTTAGGTAATATTGTATCTTTCTGGAGTCTTTGATGGAGTTAAGAATAGTTAGTTATAGTTATAGTTTTCCTTAGTTATGATAAAGATTATTGTAATTTTTACTTGATAACTGTTTTGTTATATGTAATTTTGCTATGTAAAGTTAAAGTCTTCCTTTTTTGTTTAAACAGAAAAAGGGGAAGTGATGTGGGAGTGTCATGTATCAATCTGTTGATTTCATTGGTTAAGCAATAAAGAAACTGCTTGGCCCTGATAAGTTAAAACATAGGTGGGAGGAGTAAGCAGAACAGAATGCTGAAAGGAAGAGGAAGTGTGCTCAGAGACGCCAGGCTCTGCTCTCCCCGGTAGATGCAATAGCTCTGCGCTCTGAGACACATGCGATGAAGCTCTGACCCAGGATGGACATAGGCTAGAATCTTCCCGGTAAGCGCACCTTGGGGTGCTACATAGATTATAAGAAATGGGCTAGTCCAGGTGCGAGAGTTAGCCAAGAAGAGGCTAGATATAATGGGCCAAGCAGTGTTTAAAAAATACAATTTGTGTGTTGTTATTTCGGGGCATGGGCTAGCCAGGCGGCCAGGGTGCTGGGGACACAGCCCTGCCGCTCCTATTACAACAGGAGTCTAACCTGTTTGGATGCTCACCTTCTTAGATCTGGATGAAGGAAGGAGGACCTTGGACTTCCCACAGGGAAGGGAACCCTGACTGCTCTTTAAACTGGAGAGGGAGGTTGAGAGGATTGGGGGAGGGAGAGGGAACTGGGAGGTGGGGAGGAGGCAGAAATTTTTAATAATAAAAAAATGAATTCAGCCTATGATACGCAAGGAATGACATTGATTCAGACAACCAATCTTAGATGCTGAAGTCTCATAAACAAAGAGCTAAATATCTCTTCACGAAGCAAAATTTCAGAAAATAAAACTGTTCAACACGTGGCTCATGCTAAGTACAAATATTTTTTTAAAAAAAATGTTTTGGAATTGCCTGTCCCTGACTCATTGTAGACCCATCATTTGGTCAACAGGTAAGACTCCTGCAAGCAGAACCTCCCTCATCACAATTTCCCTGCCAATCCACCTCATGGCATCAGAGGCCCCTGAATCACAGGCTCCACATGCAATGATTGAAGCATGAGGTGAGTGACTGGTCTCCTGACTCAACAGCCCCAGACTCTAGGTCCTAGAACATGAAGCATATCTTGTGTCCTTCCTACACCCATTGCAGCCCCAGAATTTGGTCAGCAGATAAGATACCTGCAGGTAGACCCTTCCACCACTCCTGCTACCCACTCCTCCAGCCAAATAACACCCAGGGTATCAGAGGTCCATGAGGAGCAGGCTTTACCTGTATCCTTTGGAATAATAACCCTAGCAGCCATTCAACAGTGACCCCAGAGGCAGAGATAGCACCTCCACCAACTGGAGGAAGATTCAACACCTGAACCTATATTTACCTCCAAAACTAGATGGGTAGACAGCAATTTGAGAATATACTCAACAAAATAAAGAGAAATATGGCACCACCAGAAGATAGTGGTTTTACAATATAAACACCCAAACATCCCAACATAGATGAAGCATGAGAAAAACAACCTTAAAAATACATTTGTGAGGATGACGAAGGAAATTAAGAAGGAAATGAGATAGGTCTTTAAAGAAGTCAATGAAAAGACAAACTAAATTTGGAAGAACTTAGAAAATCACTTAATGAAAGACAAGAAAGAAAAGTAAAAGAGGTGAAAAAAAAACAATTGAAGACTTGAAAATTGAAATAGAGGCAATAACAAAAACACAAACTGAGGCAATTATGGAAATGGAAAAACTGGGTAAATGAACAAAAAAGACAGATGCAAAGATTAACAACAGAATGGAAGAGATAGAAGACAGACTATCTGGAATAGAGGATATGACAGAGGAAATAGATTCACCAGTCAGAGAAAATATCCAAGCCAAGAAAGTCATAAAACAAAACTTTTAATAAATTTGTGACACCATGAAAAGACAAAACCTATGCATAATTGAGAGAGAAAGAGACAAATACCAGCTTACAGAGAATATATATTCAACAAAAATTTAAAAGAAAACTTTACCAACCTAATGAAGAAAACTTCTATGAAGATACAAGAATCTTACAGAAAAACAAATAGACTAAACCCCAAAATGTCATCCCAGCACATAATAATCAAAATGCTAAGCATACAGAATAAAAAGGGAATGTTAAGGATTGCAAAGGAAAAGGTCAAGAAAAATATAAAGGCAGACATATAACACCTGATATCTTAATGGAGATGCTGAAAACCAGAATGTTCTCAGCAGACATTTATCAGATACTAAGAGATCATGGATGCCAGCCCACACTCATATAAACAGAATAGGTTATATTACCTATAATAGGTGGAAAAAACAAGATATTTCATGACACAACCAGGCTTAAACAATACCTACTCACAAATCCAGCCCTACAGAAAGTATTAGAAGAAAAATTCCAACCCAAGGAAGTTATCTGTATCAATGAACACAGGCAATAAATAATCTCACACAAGCCAATTCAAAAGAAGAGAAACACCCACACACTGCCACCAACAAAGACAAAACCAAAAATGACAAGAATTAACAATCACTGGTTATTAATATCTCTTAATATCAATGGACTCAATTAACCTTTAAAAAGGCATAGGATAACAGAATGGATGCAAAAACAGGATCTGTCCTTCTTCTGCATGCAAGAAACATGTCTCAACTTCAAAGACAGACATTACCTCTGTGTAAAGGGTTAGGAAAATATTTTCTAAACAAATAGCAACAAACTGGTGTAGCTATCCTAATATCTAACAAAATAGACTTCAAACTAAAATTGATCAAAAGAGATGGTAATGCCTCCAGAAGTACTTTTATTGTATAGGATTGTTTTGGCTTTCCTGGGTATTTTGTTTTTCCATATAAAGTTGATTATTGTCCTCTCAAGGTCTGTGAAGAATTCTCATGGGACCTTGATGGGGATTGCATTGAATCTATAAATTACCTTTTGGTAGAATTGCCATTTTTACTACGTTGATCCTCCCAATCCAAGAGCAAGGGAGATCCTTCCATTTTCTGGTATCCTCTTCAACTTCTTTCTTCAAAGACTTAAAGTTCTTGTCGAATAGATCTTTCACTTTTTTGGTTAGAGTTACCTCAAGATATTTTATGCTATTTGTGGCTATTGTGAAAGGTGATGCTTCTCTGATTTCCCTCTCTGCTTTCTTATCCTTTGTGTATAGGAGGGCAACTGATTTTTTGGAGTTGATCTCGTATCCTGCCACATTACCAAAGGTGTTTATCAGCGGTAGGAGTTCTTTGGTGGAGTTTTTGGGGTCACTGATGTATACTATCATATCATCTGCAAATAATGAAAGTTTAACTTCTTCCTTTCCAATTCGAATCCCCTTGATCCCCTTATGTTGTCTTATTGCTATTGCTAAACTTCAAGCACTATATTGAAGAGGTATGTAGAGAGTGGACAGCCTTGTCGTGTTCCTGATTTTAGTGGGATGGCTTTGAGTTTCTCTTCCTTAATTTGATGTTAGCTGCCGGCTTGCTGTATATATCTTTTATTATATTTAGGTATGACCCTTGTATATCCCTAATCACTCCAAGGCATTTATCATAAATGGATGTTGAATTTTGTCAAATTCTTTTTCAGCATCTAATGAAATGATCATAAGGTTTTTTCTTTCAGTTTATTTATATGGTGGATTACATTGATAGATTTCCGTATGTTGAACCAGCCCTGCATCTCTGGGATGAAGCCTACTTGATCATAATGAATATTTTTTAATGTGTTCTTTGATTCAGTTTGCCAGTATTTTATTGAGGATGTTTGTGTCGATGTTCATGAGTGAGATTGGCCTGTAATTCTCTTTCTTGGTTGAGTCTTTGTGTGGTTTTGGTATCAGGGTAACTGTAGCTTCATAAATGAATTTGGCAATGACTCTCTGTTTCTATGAAATACATTAAGGAGTATAGGCATTAGGTCTTCCTGGCAGTTCTGGTAGAATTCTACATTGAAACCATCTGGACCTGGGCTTTTTTCGGTAGGGATGTTTTTGATAACAGTTTCTAATTCTTCGTGACTAACAGGTCTATTTAGATTGTTCACCTGGTTCTGGTTTAACTTTGGTATATGGTACTTATCAAAAAAAAATGTCCATTTCTTTTACATTTTCCAATTTTGTGTAACAGACAGATCTCATTATGAAAGAGAGATCTAATATAGATGAGGACCAAGTGTGGAGGGGAAGAAATGATGGGGTTGGAAAATACAAAAAGATATAGCTAAAATTAAGAGGCATTTGAGAGGTAGTATAGAAACCCAATACAGTAAAAACCTAATTCAGTAGAATAAAATATATTCATATATGAGGTTGATCTAAATCAATTCAACAAATAATGAGGGAAACAGAGTCCCACATGTGCATCGTTTGTAACCAAATGAAACTTCTAATAATGTTACTGGGTTACATCCAGAGTTGTTGGCCAAAGGGGCCAAGCAAGAATAGCCAAACACCCCAAGCTGTTGCCAAGACAATAAGTTGCTCTCTAGAAACTATCAACAGGGCCTGATTCCTGGAGACAACACCCATTCAACTCATTAAACATGGAAATGTCAAGTTGGTGTTCATAGATTGTTCACCCCTACATTCCAGCATCTTTTGTATAGGAAATTACTCTGTGTGCTTTCAAAAGAGAAATACAAATATCAAGTCATCTACAATACCATTATCTACAATGGTATAGTACCTGCAAGATATGCTAAGACAGCAGTGATATAAAGCTTTTTTTATTACCCAAACAATAACTGATTTGACTTAAGGCCCACTCCATGAGATAAAATCCATACCCAATACTGCTTGTGTAATTGAGAACCTGAAACAAGATATCCCAGGGACCTAGTGTAAAATCATGTAATACTGGTCTATAAAAGAGAGAAAATATAGTAATAAGCCAACTTATAATGATATTCTGCTATACTCATAGAACATTGCCTTGTTCAGCCATTACCAGAGAAACTTTCTCCTACAGCAGATGGGAAGAAATACAGAGATGAATAGACAGACATTACATAGAGAATGAGAGACTTTGCAAAACAGACTTAAATGAGATGTCTCCAGCAAATTACTCCCCTCAGAACTCATGGAACAACATGACAATATGTTCCTTTCTGATATAAAGGAGGCAGAAAGAATGTAAGTGCCAGAAAGGATAAAGGACACCAAGAAAACAAGGACCTCTAAATCAACATAAAGAAAGCTCGTATGAACTCACCAAAACTGAAGTAGCATGCACAGGGCCTTAATGGGTCTGTACCAGGTCCTCTGCATATATATTAGGTTTTTATAACTAATATTTTTATGGGATCCTTGCATATGTTCATGAGCAATCTCTGATTCTTCTGCCTTCATTTGGGCTCTTTTCCTTCTGTTGGTTTGTTTTGTACAACTTTGAGGTAATAATTTTTGTTTTATCTTCTTTTATTTTTAGTGAACAAATGAAAACCTAGTCATTAGGCTAAAATTAACAACTGAGCAGTCACTTATACCTGCTGGAAAATGGGAAATCAGTTTTCTTCAATTTAGTGACACTGGGTAAATTAACCACTCCAGGACAGGCCTCATGATGAGAAATAGCTGACCAAAATATAGTGAATTTCATGGCATTTGTATGCTTTTATTTGATTACAGTTTTGTGTTTGTTTGTTTGCTTCCTTTTTGAGTGTGGTTTTATTATATATTTTTTGCTTGTAAGGAGGGGTCTTGTTGAATTAAGTTTGTATACTTTTTGAGAAAGAACTTTGTGTTGGTTGGATAGGGAAAGGAAGAGGATTTTGAATGATTTAGGAGAGGGGAAGAATGGGATGAAATATATTTAAGTTTTAGGGATTGTATTAAATAATAAAAATAAGGTGAAAATGATAGGGGAAGACATACTGTGTCACCATATAGTCCACAATGGCATATATATGAGCTCATACCACTCTACCCACACATGGTGTACATATATGCGCACATAGACACACAAAATACACAACATACATATACACACACCCTAAATTGTATTCATTTAGGTTTGATATCTCTTCATCTCCCTTTAGTGCCGTGCTCACTTCAGATTTCCTCTGGTTCTTATGAGCTTTTTTTTTCTGCCTTCTTTTCCACAATATTACCCAAGACTTGGTAGCCCAAGTTTTGTTACAGATTTTTCCTAATTGAGAATATTGTAATTTTCATAATGATAACAACATCAATCCTGTGCTTTAAAAATATGGTGCTATTTCATACAAAGACATATGAATATAAAATTGGAAAAATAATGCAAATCGCTTGGCTTCTGCTTCTGGTCCCATGTGTGATATATGGTAGGTTAGTAAGACCATGTTTGAATTTGGAGTCTAGAGGTTTAATATTGGATCTGGGAGTAGAAACCGTATACAGAAAAGCTCTGACTGTTCCCAGGAAATTTTACAAGGGGCTCTTCCTAGAAAACCAGATCACCTTTACTGAGGAATAAAATCCAGACAAAGTATGGAAAACTCAAAGTTAAAATGAGAAGGAAATTGGCTTACTGAGAATTTAAAAAGAATTGGACTATACATGAACAACAGAGATGAAGAAGACAAATTTCAGAACAGCCATGATTTTGAGAATTAGATGTGACTTTGGTGTGGACACACAGATAGACTCAGATCCTGTTTCCAGCTTTCTATGTAATAGTGATAGCAACAATAGACTGTCTAGTTAATGGCTTCATACAAAATGACATGTGACCATGGACTCAAGGATCACATCTCTCCATGCCTTCCTAGGAATCTCTATATTGTATCTTTTGTTATATGAAAATAATTTTGTTTTCCTTACTTTTAGGCTTTTTACACTACTATATAGTCCACTTACGAGTTAATCAGTACACGGTCATCAAGAAGCACTGGGTTTGCAAACCTAAGACTTTTTTAAAAAAAATTTTCCATTAACTGAAATTAAACCTTACCATATTAGCATGACACAGTAATAATCCCCAGACTATATCCCAGAAATGGAAAACATCCCTGTATATTCTGAGGACACTTTGGATCCAAAGATTGATTTGAGACCCTAGAGCCTTCATGGAAAGACATGAGATTTGGAGGACATCTCCATGGATTTCTGGAAGCAGAGAAGCGGAGCTTCCCTACTTAAGTCACTGTTCTGGCTGCAGGTGAGTGGAGCAGATGCACCAGAGGAAACACAGTGAGAGCGGGTGAGTCAGAATAGCTTGGCAAAGGGAATCTGCAGACATTATGAGAATAAATGCAGTAGAGACCAGAGTAGATGTTCCCATGGATTGCAAACCCAAATGGACAAGGCTGAGTAGGAATTGAGACCTGGTGATGCACATTTCTATCTATGACTTGAAGAAAGAACAGGAGAAAAGGCACAGTCCACAGCATAAAGGACACAATTCCTGACCCTTACCATGGGGCAAACCTACCTCAGATTTCATTATATCCCTTCCTCATACTAGATACAGAGTTTTTCCTGCATGATTGCCTCTCATCCTCAAACTTACTGTTGATACGCAGCTAATACTAACTTAGGAGAATGGAGGTTTGTTTATGCATGGGGACCCTTCAGGAAGAAGTGCCTGCTGAACAAAGGGAAGGTGTGAATAAGGGAGTCTTCCATGCCGTAGAAGATGCAGCAACTGATTTCTAATCAGTGAGCAAATGGTGACTCTCCTAAATCAAGGTTGCTTTGAGTAAATGGTTCTTGAGTTTATCAACACAGACTGTCTCATAGTGCCCCCTGCTGGTTATAAGGCACACAGTCAACATGCCAAGGTATCAATGAGGCTAGTTCCTTTTACACATGATCACTGTTCAAACATCCAAAGTCTCATTCTTAAATGGAGGGTATAATTCGTATTTTCTCACATCCAATGGTTCTCTTCTATGTGATGAATCATCTAAACATGACTATGTGGTGAATCATCCAAACATGACCTATTACAACTCACCTCCTGTTAGGCGGTACTCTACTCTGAAAATAGGTTCATTGGCAAACAGACCCATCATCAGATTGTGCAAAGAATTTACCCCATGGGAAGAAGCAGTTGCACTGAGATTGTAATGGGCCAGTGAGCAATGTGTAGGTACCAATTAATTTGACATCTTTTAAGACTTCTGAGTTGGATCAGAGCACCCTCTGGTGGCATCATTATCCTTAGGGGTAGGTTTTCATTCATTTAACAAATAACTATCAACTAATCTTACCATATCAGCACTATATATCTTATATATCTCAGTCTGACATACATTCAATAACTTTCTCTTATTTACTCATTATGATTTATAAATATTTGTCTAGATTTTAGTAAAATAATCTAAAGGAGAATGCATATAAAGTAATACCACACTAGGTCTGGATTAGGTAAAATAAGGGGTTCTTTATTTAAAGGGGAGACTCACATTCCTCTGTATGAATGAGGAACAGGAACTGAATCCAGCATCCAGGTATGAGAGGAGAGAGGGGGAGAGAGAGAGAGAGAGAGAGAGAGAGAGAGAGAGAGAGAGAGAGAGAGAGAGAGAGAATGTATCATTTTGGTACCCAAGGCCTTGCCCAACCTGGTCCAGTCACTCAAAGGCCATTAGATAAAGGATGTTCCCCCAGCACGTACCATTTTGTCTATAAATAAGAGAGTTCCAAAATCAATACAAAACTATATACAATAAGAACAGGTATCAATTATAAATATTAGAATTACAATCAGCATAAACAATATTAAGCAAGAAACATATGTTCAATGTTTTAATAATTATTCTATTATAAGGGAACAAAGATTTGTACTAGAAATGACTAGGCTAAATCAAAACAGTAAAGTAACTACAACTATCTAGTCTTCAACCACATCAAAGAAGGGAGATAATATTACTTGAGTAGACAGGAAGTGCAAGCAAACAGTTTACAAAATGTGGCGTAAATGACAGAGAAAACTGACTAACTGGGCAATCACCCAAAATCTCATTTGTAACATTAGAACAACCAACTTTGGCTAAGGCCTAAAGTAACTAATAGACTATTTTCAGAGGCAGGAAAATTTTCAAAACCATCTTACCCTGTCTTGGCAAGATTTAGCAGTTTATTTCTTGTATCCTGATTGTCCAGTCCCAGACACTGTGTATTTTGTCAGTGGTAAAGGTATGGGCAGTTCCTTGCCCAAGGGCCAGTTCTGCAAAAAGAAAACAAAATCCAAGTGGAATATCTTCAATGTTCAAAATTCTTTTTGGAATAGATCAGTGCTGCCAGGAGCAATCATGTCTAAGTCAACAGAACCATAAATTATTTAAATGCCATATTCTGCAGTTCTTTGAAATGGTTGAATATTACCTATTTATGAAGAATTCAGTCTCTATGTATCTAAAGAACCTGATTAGTCTACCTAAAAATGTGGCAAACATGAATGACTATTGACCTATAATTCAATTATATAATTGACCTATATAGCCTAGACACACATATATATGTATAATTATATAATTGACCTATATAGCCTATATAGCCTAGACTAATATGTCATATTAGAATATTAAACAATCTTTAAACAACTGTGCAGCAAATAAGAACAAAGACCTCAAACTAAAAAAAAAATGTAGAAGTATCTCAATTAAAGGTAGAAGTGTTTAGTGCAATATGATTGTTATATCTTAAAATTATATCAATATATAAAATATATTACTCACTATTATTATGAGTGTTAGTAATATCACACTAATCTACCTATTATCCCATTCGATGTTCTTTTTTCATGAGATCCCTGAGCCTACAAAACTTCCACCCAACTTCCAATCCTATGCCCATTATAATCAACCCCTAATTGATGACACTAAACCTGAGGATAAATTTTGTTGGGAGAAGGGCTGTCATCATCTAGAATTACTTTGAGCTGTCATAGGGGCTATGTTCTTTCTATGATGCTATAAAACTGAAATGATGATTAAGTTTCAAGATTACTGTCTGGTATAATTGCAAATAGTCTCTGAGTAGTTGATAGGGTTTTTCTGAAGTTCTAATTTGGAGTTCTGGCCAGAAAGTTGCAAGAAGGTGCATCATTTCAGAAACATAAGTTGGAATCATCTTGAGCAGCTGGTACCAAAAATTCATCTTAAAGTAGCACTATCAGGATCACGACATCGTATCAACCCAGAGGAGTCATTGTTGTGGGGCCCTATGTTCTTCCTGGAAACTTCAAAGATTACTGCAGAAAAATGTATTGTTCATTGTAGAAAACTTAAACATTATTCATACAGATATATATTCAATGAAAGGTATGAAATAGACAAAAATAGATATGGAGAAAAGTAAAATTTTTCCTAAATTCCTACTTCTTTCTGTCCCATACCAGATGGCTACTGACAAGAGACAGAATATCTGATTTTTTTCTTTTAAGAACATGCCCGGATATAGAGAGTGATAGCCATTGTCCAATTCCTAAACCAGCTTTCATTTTTAAGTGAGCCTATTATTCTACTGGGTAGTAGAGAAAAATATATATGCTCAGAGATTTTACCCTGCAGATGACCTGTCCTCATAAGTTATATTCCTTTTTGCTCAGAGATCTTTACTGGTTAGCTATCTTTTTCTCTTTAGACATCTAGATGTCCAGAGTTTCTTGACTTTTTGAAGATAACTATTTTCTTGCAAAGGCAAGAACAGAACCCAATCCTTATGAGGCTTTGTTTGAACCACCTGTATGATTGTCACCTCTGTGGATGAGCTGTCATATCATTTCCTCAAGAGATTTCTCCTTTTCTTTTTTTGTTCTGATTTTCTTTTTTCTTCTTTTTTATTTTATTTTTTTATTAAAATTTCCCCCTCTTCCCATTTCCCTCCCCCTCCCTCTCCAGTCCAAAGCACATTAAGGGTTCCCTGCCCTGTGGGAAGTCCAAGGTCCTCCCACCTCCATCCAGGTCTAGGAAGGTGAGCATCCAAACAGACTAGGCTCCCACAAGCCAGTACGTGCAGTAGGATCAAAACTCAGTGCCTTTGTCCTTGGCTTTTCAGTCAGCCCTCATTGTCAGCCACGTTCAGAGAGTCCGGTTTGATCACATGTTCCATCAGTCCCAGTCCAGCTGGCCTTGGTGAGCTCCCATTAGATCAGCCCCCCTCCTTCCCCATCTCAGTGGGTGGGCACACCCCTTGCAGTCCTGACTTCCTTGCTCATGTTCTCCCTCCTTCTGCTCCTCATTTGGACCTTGGGAGCTCAGTCCAGTGCTCCAATGTGGGGCTCTGTCTCAACCGAATCTTTATTAATTATGATGGTATCCATAGCTTTTCTTCTGTGGAAATGAGAGCAAAGCCCCTTCCTCAATGTAGAATATCTGTTTTCCGTTCTGAGGTCAACACATCCTTGAAATACACCAGCCGATTTAATTCAGAAGTTGTTTTCCCTATTATCCAGTGTCTCACTACTACCATTGTTTCTTTCTTATTAGCATTAAGAAAATTTAAGATTTATAAAATATTATGCAATCATTTCTGGCGGTATTTTCCATCCCTTTCTGTTTGTTTATGATATTCTTTATAGGTTGATTTGATCTTTTTATAACTGACTGGCCTGTTGGATTATTTGGTATAACTGTAATATGCTTTATATTATAATAGCCAAAAAAGTTTCATTTTCTTAGAGACATATCTATCTTTATTTGTACAGATATACCCATGATGGCCATAACTTCTAATAAATGTGTAATTATGGAATCAGCCCAAGGTGGTTGCACATTGAAAACATGAATAAGTGTCAATGGTGTGGTGTAAATATATTAATTTTCCTAATTCTGTAAATTACATACACCCATTTGCCAGATTTAATTCCTTTGAGTATCGTTTGAGTTATTCTTTACAGGTAGTGCTGTTTGGTTATAAAAAGAGCAAGCAGAACAGTTCCTTGTAATTTCATAAGCTTGTTGCCATGTATAGAAAACTCTTTCTATAAACAATGACACAATGTTTTGTATAAAATTCTGAGGCCTTCACCATATTTCAAATCAGTAATTGAACAGTTTCTACTTTACCTTGTGCTAGAAGATCTGGCAGACCCATAGGGGATCGGATTCCAAGGTGTAAAACTTTTCCTGTAAAGATAGCATCTCTTCTATGGACATTATTTGGATGTCATGCATATTACCTTCCTGCGGAGATATCCTATCTGTTAACCTATCATAATTTTTTAACAGATTTCAGCTGTTAAATTCAATAGTATGATTTTTTTTCAGATAATTCCTCAACACTGTTTTACCTGGATTGAATTTTGTCTGCCAAATTATTTTTTTCAATTGTATTAATCTTTTCAACTCACTTTTGATTTTCAATGGTATTAATCCTGTCAGCCATCTGTTCATTATTAGTCTGTAAGTGACTCATTCTTGGCTCTGTTATCAAACCATTTTTAAGGATATAATATGAAAAACAAAGCTAATTCCCAATATCAAATAAATAGATGTATAAGAAAAATCACATAAGCATTGCAGAATGCCATACACAGTGTAGGGAAATGATTATTCAATTCCTGAATGGTACTATTATTTGCCATAATATAATTTTCAAATTTAATAACTTACTACCTTTGTTAGCAAATTTCCATAAATTGTTGTAGATGTAATAATCTGTATTGACCACAAGGTGTCGCTGTTGCATTCGCGAGGTGGAGTGACGTGACTAGCAGTGGAGAAATGAGACCAGCAACAGAGACATAACCAGTGTGCACATTGATACACTGACAAATATGCTTTGTTTGATAAATTTAATTTGAGCAATTATTAAGAGTGATTAAAGAGATTCCATACACAGAGTTTTCTTTTTTGTGTGTGTGGCCAGAATATCAGTGAACCCAAAGTTGTTGCAGGCAGTTGGACTTGACACCACAGGAATCCAGGTGGAAAAAAAAAAAAACCGGTTTTCCCCTGGTGAGGAAAACCGGGGTACCAGGTGCTGCACGAAAAGGCAGACTGCTGGTGAGAAATGTGCCTGGGCTGGTGAACCGGGGAGCATGGTGGGGGTGGGCAGTCAAGGTAAGCATAGACTCATTCCCACTTTGGAGGGCCAGATGAAGGAGAACACAAAGTAATCCCACACTGGCTATGAATTGGATATAACAAGGGTTCTTTATTTAAAGGGGAGACTCACAGATCACAGTCCTCTGTGCGAACTGGGAACAGGAATGGAGTCCAGCAACCAGATGTGAGTGGAGAGAGACAGAGAGAGCAATCACACAAATTTTGGCTACTCAAGGCCATGCCTAAACTGTCCATCACCTCAAAATCCACTGGCCAAAGGATGTTCCCAAGCAGATCTGCTTTAAACTTATCTAAGTGCTTTGAAAGAATAAAAGGGATTTTTTAATGACTAAAAAGTGCATTTATTTTGAATCTCATATGAGATGTACAGGTTGGTTAACTGAGATTATATATGATATATATATATAATCATATATATGAAAAAAATTAATGAATAAAAATGGCCAAAGATTTATGACTAAAGTTTTGACTACTGCTTCACTAGAAAACATATCTAAATGTTCAAAGCCATTTAAATATTCTGTTTTTGAAAACACAGCTTGCTACAGTACAGAGAGGACCAAGAGGTGAGTTATAAGCCACCTGGAGGACACCCCATTCTCTAGGACCTCCATAGTAGAATAAAACTCTGGAACCCTCCCCCAACTGCCTCAGCTTCTCTAGCCAGCCAGTAGGAGAGTTTCCTGCAGGTAGGCTGCCCCAATATCCGCTCCCATCCACAGGATCCTCATGAGATACAAGCCACATTCTGCCACCAAACTCACCTATTCTCCTGCCACCTCAGTGGAACTCTGAGAAACAGCTTGATACACTACTGAGAAGACCAAGAGGTGAGTGACTAGCTACTCAGTAGGACACCCCACTATCTAGGCCCTCCATAATAGGGCAAGACCTCAGACTCCTCCCCCACTGACCTTACCTTATCTAGCCAGCTAGTAGGAAGAAAATTTCTTACTCAGTGGACCAAGATAGAAAATCAAGAAAGGAACTCTAAAGCACAAGCTGTGACTGCATAGCACCAAGAGAGCAAATCAGGAGAGAATACCAAAGGAGCAGTGGCTCCCTGAGACACAGACATTGACAGTAAAGAGCAGGTCAAGAACAATTCTCAAAGACTCAGACAGACACTTTAAGGATTGGACTGAGACACCAAGACACTGCCAGCATCAAGTGAAGGAAATGATGGGTAGGCACCAATGTAAGATTTCATCCAGCAACCTAAAAAGCAACATGGTAACACCAGAACCCAGTGGTTACACAACAGGAATACTTGAATATCCTAAACAAGGAAAAGCAGAAGGAAATGATTTTAAATATATTTTTATAAAGATGATGGAGACCTTTAAAAAGGAAATAAAAAACTCCCTTTAAAAAAATGGAGGAAAGAACAAACTAAAAATTGGAAGAAATTAATATATTCCACAAAGAAACCCAAGAAAATCAAAGAAAACAATCATACTTGAAACAAACAGTTCAAGACACGAAGACTGAAATAGAGGCAATAAAGAAAACACCAACTGAGGAAATTCTGACTGTGTAAAATCTGGGTAAATGAACAGGGAATAGAGGCAACTATAATCAACAGAATACAAGAACCAGAATAGAGAATATCAGATGTTTAAGATACTATAGAGGAAATAGATTCATTGGTCAAAGAAAGCAGTACATTCAACAAATCCTTAACACAACACATTTAGGAAATCTGAGACACCGTGAAAAGATCAAACTTAAAAATAATAGCGATAGAAGAATGAGAAAAACTCCAGCTCAAAGGCACAGAAAATATATTCAAAATCATAGAAGAGACAGTTGACTGCAGCGGTTGGTGGTATTTGTCTTCATCGGCTTCGCGCTCTGCCCTTCTACCTTGAACACGATGTTGGGTCGCAGCAAGACGGGAGGCAAGGCCCGCGCCAAGGACAAGTCCCGCTAGTTCCCGGTAGGTTGTGTGCACCGGCTGCTGCTGCGGAAAGGCCACTATGCCGAGCGCGTGGGCGCAGGCGCGCCGGCGTACCTGTCGGCGGTGCTGGAGTACCTCAGCCATCAGCAACGACAAGGAGCTCAACAAGCTTCTGGGCGGCGTGACGATCGCGCAGGGCAGCGTCCTGCCCAACATCCAGGCCGTGCTGTTGCCCATGAAGACCAGCGCCACCGTGGGGCCCAAGGCGCCAGTAGGCGGCAAGAAGGCCACCCAGGCCTCCCAGAAGTACTGAGGGAACCCGCGCCGTGGCCGCCCAGCCCTCCCCACACCTCCACAAAGAGCTGAGCAACTGAGGGCCGAGCCGCTGCGTCCCTGTCCTACCCCAGTTCTCTGCCCTCGCGCGTTTTTTGCTTCCCCTTCCTGCAGGGCCTCTGGGTCAACCACGGAGGACGCGGGCGCCATGGCGCCTGCCCACCCCGGAGCTTCGCCGGTCTCGTCTCGGTCTTCGATGGGCTGCGCGGAGAGGCTGCAACATCTTCCAGAAGTCTCGGCCTTTTGCTGTGGCAGACATGGGCCTGAAGGTGAGTCTCTCCTCAGCTTCAGCCCGGGCGTCTCTTCAGCTTGGTGCTTAGCCCTCGCCTGGACCTTCGGAAGTGACTTGTTTACCGGGCTTTGGTGAAGAGAAATGCATCATGCTGCTTGGCCCTCTGTCCCCCTTGCTGGCCTCTGACCATTCTCACCCATCTCCATTCATAGGCCGGTGTGTGGTGTGGCTGGGACAAAAATCACGAATAGGAACCGATTTTCTCCAGGATGCCTCCTGGAACGGGACTGGGAGACACTTACAGGCCTATGGACAGAAGACCTGTGTTCCTGCCGCAGGAGACTAGCAGCCAGGCCTAGCCATTCCTTTTTCTCCCCGGCGACTCACCTCACCAATAGAACACCTAGATACCAGCACATGTCAATGAAACCCTGTATGGACTGAGCCTCTCTTGGCTTCTGAACTGGAATTTTGCAGCTATCCCAAGTTTAGAACCTTAGGTACTGGGGAGTTTCAATGGGCTAATTTTATTAAAGGATTGTTTGGTTTAAAAAAAAATCATAGAAGAAAACATTCCTAATCTAAAGAAGGATATACCTATGAAGGTACAAGAAGCTTACAGAACACCAAATAGAATGGACCAAAAAAAAAAAATAAGTCCCCTTTCCATACAATAATCAAAATTCAAAACATATGGAATATTAAGATCTGCAAAGGAAAAAGTAAGGTAACATACAAAGGTATACCTATAAGAATTACACCCAACTTCTCAATGGAAACCATAAAAGTCAGAAGGTCCTGGACAGATGTGCTACAGATACTAAGGGACAGACCACAGATGCAAGACCCAGATTACTATATCCAGCAAGTCTTTCTATCACCATTGATAAAGAAAACAAGATATTCCATAACAAAAACAGTTTAAATAATACCTATCCAAAAACCCAGCCCAACAAAAAGTACTAGAAGGAAAATTTCAACCCAAGGTAGCTAACTGAACCCACAAAAATACAGGCAACAGACAACCTTACACCAGCAAATCCAAAAGAAAGGAAAGATACTACCACTGCCACCAAAATATAACACAAATTAACAACCAGTGGTCATTAATATCTCTTAATATCAATGGATCCAATCACCTATAAAAAGGCACAAGGAAAGAGAATAAAGAAACCGGATCCAGCCTTTTGCTGTGTAGAAGAAAAAACACTCAACCTCAAAGACAGACATTACCTCAGAGCAAAGAAAGGGCTGGGAAAAGGTTTTCCAATCAAACGGACCTAAGAAACAAGCAGTGTAACTATCCTAATATCTAACAAAATAGTCCTCAGACTAAAATCAATCAGGAGAGATGGAAATGGACACTTTATACTCATAACAGAAACAATTCATCAAGATGAAGTCTCAATCCTGAACATCTATACCTGTAATACAAGAACACCCATATATGTAAAAGAAACATCACTGAAGCTTAAATCACATATCAAACCCCACTCACTAATAGTAGGAGAACCCTAAGAAAAACATATGTAGATCTACCTGGAATGTCAAAATAGACAAGATCACGTGACAAAATTGGGAACATAGGAGTCCGGGGAGGAGGGAGAGTAGAAGGGGAAGAGAAGGAGAGGAGGGTATGGGCAAGGAGAAATTGAGGGAATGGGATAGTAGAGATGGGAGAAGGACAGAGATGTGAGCAAGTAAAGAGTTATGTTGATTGAGGGGACCATTATGGGGTTAGCAAAAAACCTGGCACTAGATAAATTCCCAGGAATCCACAAAGATGACCCTCAGCTAAGACCCTAAGAAGTAGAAGAGAGAGTGCCAGACTGGCCTTGCCCTGTAGTCAGACTGGCGAATATCTTAAATATCACCATAGAATCTTCATTCAGCAACTGATGGAAATAGAGGCAGAGACCCGCATCAGAGCACTGGCCTGAGCTCCCAAAGTCCAGTTGAAGAGAGGGAAGAGTGAGAATATGAGCAAATAGGTGAATACACTGAATTGTACACCCATTAAAACACTCTACCTGAGCTAATGGGAGCTCACCAACTCCAGCGAGACAGGGAAGGAACAAGCATAGGTCCAAACTACTCCTTCTGAATGTGGCTGACAGTTGCATGGCTGGGGCAAACTGAAGGGCCACGCACAGTGGCACCAACATTTGTTCCTACCACTTGTACTCGCTTTTTGGTAATCTATTCTCTTTGGATGGTTACCCTGATCAGCCTAGTTATAACAGCGAGGGTTTTGGACCTTGCCCAAAGCAATATGTCTTACCCTCTCTGAGGATTGTATGGGGAGTGTTGGGGTGGGGGGTAAGAGGAGGGAATGGGAAGAGATAAGGGATGGGAAACTTGGATTGGTATGTATAATAAAAAAAGATAGTTTGTTTTCTTTTTTAAATAAATAAAAGCATTCTGGATACAAATTTAATTAAATTCCTGTTTGATAATATATTATGCACAATATCCAGCCCTGTCCAGAAGCCAACATTGTGTGAGAATAGAAAACAACTCACCTGAGAATAAGAATTGAAGGACCTCTTCTCTCACACTGTATAGAAATTGTTTGTGGCTGAACATATCATCTATTCTAGAAAATAGCACATGTTTAATCATAAAAAGTAGGTTTATGTTTATAAATTGGGAAGCAATCTCAGAAGTGCCTTACATCGGAGATACTTCTATTCCTCCACAGTCTTGAGTAGACTGAGCAGTGTCCTAGCCCACCTCTCAGACAATACTGTTGAAGTATTATGTACACTAGGAACCACTTTGGCATTGCTTGTCATTGGAGAATAAAAATAGATAATGCCTAATACGGTTCTGTAAGCCTTAGAAATTTTCATATCCTTAAATTTCTTTCTTATTTCATTCAGTTGTTTGTTTACCTTTTCAAATCTTCATTATTACATCTGTTTGTATCTTTTGTATTCTTCAGACACATTGATAAATGGTTATTTCAAGTTTATTGTCTTTATGTCTTCTAAATAACTTTCATTAAAGAACATTACTATGTGAGTAGTAATTTTTGGAGAGGCCATGCAAAATTTTTGTATAGTTTTGGAAAGGGAATTCATCTAGAGTTAAGTGGTTGGTTGTACGTTTTGGTATGCACAACTTTTCAACCTTTGCTAAATAACCATTCAAATCTCTATTTGCTCTTACCACAACTTGGAATGTTTTGGATCAGCTGAATAGTGCTTTATTTCAGTCTTGGGTCCATATAGCAGTGATGCACTATTGTCTTATCAGAAAGGATTCTAGCTCAGCTATATATAAGTTTCACTTCTGACCACATGGTGGCATGCTCTGTACAGTTAATAACTTCTCAGTTATTCATCACAAGCCAAGGTGAATTAGCAGAGAGCTGGAGGTAGTTGTTATCAGTAAGAATCTCAGGCATTCAGCATAGAGTCTTCCATTATGTTTACTGAATAGAGACAGAGGACAGCTCACCTGGAGTAAGCCAAGGGCTTAGGAACAGTGCTATCTGTGGGTTGTGAAAATAGCTCAGCCCACAGATCCTTCAGTGGTGGGGACTGGGACTGTGCAGGATGGGGTAGTACTACCCAATAGATACAAAAGTGGCTCAAGCTGCAGACCCTCAGATGAGGAGCTTAAGCTCATGGAGGTTTAGGAAGGTGGTGATGGTACTTGAGAGAAGCATACGCAACTTACTTTGATCACCAATCCTCAGGTGTCAAGTGAAGGGGATTAGGGAAGATAGGAGGTGAACAGCGCTATTTGAGAAGCAAGTAAGTGATGCGCACTCATATCTTGGGGGGTGGCTTGGGGATCTATTTTTGTTACATTTGAGACAGGATCTTCTTTTATATTCCAAGCTGGACTTAAACTCACTATAGAGCACAGGCTCTTCTATTTGCCATGATCTCATGAGGAGACCTACTGCCCTGGAACCCCAAGTGGTGAAAGTTATGCCATGAACATTGAAGGGTATTTTTTAAAGCTAATCTAAAAGTCTTGGAGAAATTAGAAATGTTTAATCAATCTCCAAATTATACTTCAATCCATTAAAACTGAAAACATAGGGCTTTAAAGGATGTTTTGATGTCTGAATTGAGTCAGTCATTTGGACTTTAGAAATTTCATCACATTTATGGCAGTTTAAGTTTTAAGCTACTGTATTTTTAAGTCTTTTTGGATGTGGTTCTATAAGATACCTTGTCAGTCTGAAGGGAAGATCAGTGGATCCCATGATATACACTTTCTAGTACTGCTTCCATAATTCAACATCACACAAAACAAAAAAAAAAGTGAGTTTTGGAAGGAAATGCAGATAAAAATTTTATTGACCTCAACTGATCCAAATATAGGTGTCATCCCATCCAGGCTTGATCTAGCTAATTGTCAGGATTTAAATGAAGACCAAAGCATTACCTGAGGGCAAGTTCACATACCATGTTAAAAACATAATCCCAAGAGTCATTTAGATGCAAAGAAATTTAATTATTTCAAGAATCATGTGTGTATAAACAACTTTGAGCTTTGCATAAGACTTCACCCTTAGCAAATGTCTACATTTCATCCTCCTCAGACTACAATGGACATCACCAAACACTGTCACACAATTTTTGATAAAATATAAGTTAATTATATTCATGTTAATTTCTGACAGGTTTTTTTCTAATAGAAACATAAGAATCTCTTTAATTACACTTACTTTGATAAAATACTACAATCATAGTGTGCCATGGCATTTAAAAAATATGCAGACTTTAGAAAGCATAGACTTCTTTACTAAAATTCACTCTTCTATGTATAGTATTAATGCTGGATCCTCATCCTCCATTATTTTAGAGAAATATTTTTATTACAAATATACATGGTGTGCTTAAGACCTAATATGTTGTGTCCCTGTTGTATGTTGATTGTTGCTTGCATTTATCTTCGGTATTAGACCTGAATACATATATAAGAATTAGTAGAAAATTAGTACCTTCCTTTTAGCAATATTGTAAGTTCAAAGTAGGCTGAATTCAATAGAAGAAACTGTCGAAGCTTTTTGTATGAGCAAGCACTGTGAGGGAAAAGTATTTATTGTATGTTGGATGTTATTACTCACAAAAATATATTGCCTGGCTACAAAAATAACTGACATATTTTAAAAATAAAAAAGTCAACTTATTTCATGAATTTAAGTTTATATAGTTACCATAAATCTACAATGATGAAAAATATAAGCTGTTGTAATGTATTTTTATCATACCAATTTGCACATAAAATATGCTTTTGAAGATATGACATTTCTGTCTTACCTAGGTAAGTCTTAAACTCAATATATTCATCATGCTGGACTCGAACTCATAGTATTCCTTTTTTTAATTTTTAAGCTCAACTACCTAAAATACAGCTAAAAATAAAACATAATAACCAACTGACTCACACTGCAACCTTGTTCATCCATAATACCTTTAAGAATGCTCTGGACACTTCTCTGTTGCGGAGACTGTAAATGAGGGGGTTCAACATAGGAGTAAGGATGGTATAGAAAGCTGACACCATTTTGTCCTGATTAGGAGAACGACCAGAAGAAGGCCTCATATAAATGAACATGGCTGCCCCATAGTACATTCCCACCACCACAAGGTGAGAGGAACAGGTTGCAAAAGCCTTGTGGCGACTCTCAGCAGAGGACATTCGAATGACAGCCAAAATCACACGAGTGTAGGAAGCAATAATGATTGATACAGGGAAAATAAGCATAATTACACAGCAAAAAAAATCATCATTTCATATATCGAGGTATCACTGCATGAAAGAGTGAGCAGGGCTGGAACCTCACAGAAAAAGTGAGGTATTTCTCTGGCACCACAATACGAGAAGGACAATGCTGCTGCAACTTCTATTATGCCATCAAGGGAACCAAGAATCCATGAGGAGGCAGCCATGATACCACAGATTTTATGACTCATAAGAATAGGATACCGTTAATGCCAACAGAAAACACTCGGCTCCAAGTAGAGATACATAGAAGAATATCTGGCATCCGCAGTTAGCCATGGAGATGGACTTGTTCCCAGAGAGGAAGTTGAAGGCCATCTGGGGCACTGTAGTACAGATGAGCATAAGATCCATGAGGGAAAGTTGGCTAAGAAGGATGTACATTGGGGTGTGAAGTTGAACATCCAAGTAGATGAGAAGCACCATGATAGAATTACCCAAGATGGCCATGAAGAAGATACCCAGTGTGAGTGAAAAGAAAAAAGTATGAAGAGGGCTATGATCAAAAATTCCCAGCAGGATGAAGTCATAGCTGAAGGTCCAATTGTTCCATTGCATTATGAGTATGTTCACTGTGGAGACAGAATAAACAATAAAGGTTACAATGTGTCATTGAAAGGTTCCATTATTTCCATCAAAAATTTGATATATATATATATATATATATATGTGTGTGTGTGTGTGTGTGTGTGTGTGTATAAAAAATTGTGTCTTTGGGAATAAGCTATTTTACTTCATAATGGCAGTGATTAAAACTTACTTTTGAGTTCTCCTTTGAACTCTCTTTCTCTTTCTCATGCACACCAAAATGTACACACACATGCAAATGCAAGCAGGGGAGTGCAAAGTTTTATTCTGTATTCAAGATTGACTTTCTACTCTTGTTTTTCTTGCCTTATCCCCTAAAGTGTTAGGATTACAGATGTACATGCATCAACATACCTGGCTTCATATGAATTTTAAACTCAAATTTATTAGTAAGCAGATCTAGAAGATTCCATAAAAGCACATATCAAAAGTCATGCAATGCAAGCCAAATGGAAGTTTGAGGAAGAATTCAATGTGCATGTATCTTTTCAGTCACCTCTTAATAATTATGAACACTATAGCTACTTTTGTTTTCAAAGCTTTTTGTTATTCATAAAATTTAATTACATTTTTCTTTTTAATTTTTTAAATATGCTTTTGATTATATTTTTGTATACAGTTATTTTCTTGTACATATGTCTTTATGCCACATGTATTTAATGTCCTTGGAGGCTAGAAAAGAACTCCAAATACACTGGGACCTGAATTATAAATAGTTGTGACCTTCTATGAGGGTTTGGGGAATTGAACCTAAGTCCTCTAGAAGAGTGACAAATACTCATAAGCACTAAGTCATGCCCTCAGCCCCTGTATTATTTTTTAATATTTCAATTATCTCAATTTTCATACAATGTATTTTGAGCACAATCTATCCTTCACCTACACCTGTAACCACCTTTCGCAGTCTCAATTTCTTTTCCTATGCATTTTGAGTTTTCTTTTCTTTTTCATGAATTGAGTCCAGTTTGTTTTGCCCCAATAATCTTAGGAATGAGGTTTGCATATGATGAATAAACTCTGCATTTTTGAACATTATTGAACAAAACTGATTGTTCAGGTATTGGTGAGATTTTCTACATACATTCTTATCCTGTAATGAAGGTTTTGTATGTTTTGACTTTCTACAAGTCTTGTGTAAATAGTTATAACTACTGTGAATTTATATTGTATCTACTGTGTTATTTCTAAAAATGTAATTTCCTAGATATTATTTGCTGACTTCTATTCTTGAAATCTTTCTACCTTCTGTTCTATGAATCTTGGGGACACAGATGCTATATGTACATTCCATTTATGGTAAAATTATCAACTATCTCTTATTCTGTGTGTTTTGTCCAGTTGAAGTTTCTGTGTTAATTCCAATAAACTGGAAGAAGACTCTTCTCTGATGAGGATTTGATATGGCCCAATGTATGAATACTACAAGAAGTCATTAGGAATCATTTTATTAGTGTGCTCATTTAGGGCAAAGTTAGTATTGAATTATCATGGAGCCTATAACCTACCTGGCAAGGTTAAAAGAAATTCCTAGAATTGAATAAAAATGAAAACACATCATAGTAAATATGTGGAATATAAAAATACATTACAAGTAAAAAAGTTTATAGGACTAAATGACTACATTAAAATGTTTGGAGATATTTTATAGTAATAATATAGTACCTTAAGGTCTTGCTAAAACAATAATAGATGACATCCAAAAAGAGTAGATGGGAATTGACCATTAAGTCCAAAAAAAATTAATGAAATAAAATATAGGAAATAATACAAAGAACCACTGAATCAAAATATTGATGCTTTAAAAATATTAACAAGATTAACAAAACTCTAGGCAAGTTAATTAAAAGAAATAGAAAGAAAACTCAATAAAATCAGAAAATGAAATGGAAACATTATAACACACATTGAATAAATTCAGTGACTCATAAATGTATAACATAAAAATCTATATACAGTGCAGTTATGAAACAGAGCCCATAAATCTCTGATCCAGGACTGACCTGAATTGTCTCTCCCTGCAGACTAGCTTTATGGTAGCAGAAGGGAATATGCAAACTTCCAATGGAAGGCAGCAATCAACAGTCAAACCAAATATTATGCCTATGAAACACTTCAATGACTAGCATGGACATTAATAATACTGGTCTAATACTGGCACAAATACCTTGCCAATAACCATCAGCTCTCAACTTGGATTGAAGACCTGTTCCATAAGAATGGAACAATGTCTAGTACTTGAAACTTCCCTAACTACTCAGTTCTAGGGAAGCCATGATTATTTAAGAAGAATCTATAACCACTAATTTACTTAACCAGTATAATTTCTAACAAAATTCTATAAACATTTGTTCTTCTATACCCCAAAAAATATACTATTCACTCCCCATTAAGAAAATTACATTTTGCAAGAGATGGGGTCACTACTGAAAACCACAGTCAATCAAAATGTGTAGGTTTAGAGCCAAGTTCCAAGGAATACATCTATAAAACTCTCTTGAACCTAAGGCTAAGGAAACATTACAAAAGAGCATGCAGAAAGGTAGTAAGAGCCAGAGAATTATGGAGTTTCTTATGAGACTGTGTCTCTTACAAATATCTGAAGATATACACATGAACTATCATCAGCATGATGCCAAATGTCATCTGAAGAAGGGCAACCCCAATGGACGTGCCAAATTTGACAGGATAAGCCCACAGAGCCTCATCCTGCACAATACTCTATAGGAAACCAGGGAAAACTGGGAGCAGGGTAAGTAAGTGGTCTTCCCCAGAGAAGAGCACACCAGTTTGTCCAGTGACAACCAGCCAAGCCTGACAACATACATACAAATAATATTATACAGAAAAAAAAGCTTATAATTAGACTTATATATTGTAAATATGTGTGTAGTACCATGCAATTATAATTAGCAGAAAAAGCACCAATTAAAGGAGAGTGAAAATGGGTATATGGAAACGTTTGGGAGGAGAAAGGGAAGAGAGAAATGTAATTCTATTGTAATCTCAAAAATAAAAATATCTATACAATGCTACACTGACAAATTTAAAAGAAATTAATTTCTATCTAGATATGAATTACCAAAATCAAGTCAAGGTGATGCAAATCATTTAAATATATCTCTAAAAAAAGAAAAAAATAATTAAATGAAAATAAGCTTGATATCAAGTGATTATATTGCAGATTTCTACCATACCAGCAATGAAAGACAAAGAACAAGTCTTCTCTAATTATTACATAAAACAGACAAAGGAGGAACATTTTCATATGTGTTTTATGAAGTCTGCATTATCCCAATCCAAAACCAAAGAGTCAATAAAAAACATTTATCTATCAGATGATCTCTGTAATAAAAATTCTTTAGTAAAATTATTATAAATTAAAATCGTGAATCCACCAAAAAGACTACCCACTCTAATTAATTTGGCTTTGTCCCAAAAATGCAGATTTTATTCATCATATGCAAACCAATAACTATAATCACCATAAAAATAGACTGAGGAAAAGAAACCACAAGATCATTTCATTAGCTACAGAAAGAGGCTTTGACAAAATCCAACATTCCTTCATGATAAAACTCTAGAGAACTGAAGGAGACAGAGGCATATATCCACATATTAAACAAAGCCTCAACACTTTCCCTAACTCTCTTGACACCTTGATAATTTTGAGTAAAAAAGTTGTTTTACAATTATATAAATGAGTTTTTATATTTCAGAACAAATATACAAACTTTATAGTGTTCTGAGGAAAAAAGTTTAAACTATATATTTCTCTGTGTCCCATATTCTTCAAAGGGGGCAAGTATAACATGATAATTTTGTTATACAATTTCACTCACCACTTACTCCTAAACTGCTCCCCCAATGTCTCTTTTATTTTTATTGTTCTATCACAGAAAGTTAAAGCCAACAACACTTTGTTGTAATTAGAAAAAATATCATTGAACTCTATTTAGGCTACCCAGACCAAATTCATGGAAGCAGTGTGTTAGTAAAAACCAGTTATGTAATACTGTGAAAAAATGAATTTAGATATAGAGAGTAGTGTAATGATGGTATATTTCCCCCAACATGTATAAGAACATAAATTAGATTGTCAAAACAGAAGGTTAGGATAAAGCTCGAGAGTAAAACTGGAAGAGAAGAAGATGTAAAAAAGAGCAAGGAACAGTGTTTATTAAAAAAGAATAGAATATTGATATAGATGTTAGAGATATCCATTTAAATACAACATATTATTGCATTATACATTTTATGATAATTTAAACAATAGTATCATAAAATCTTATAAAAATCCTCCATCTTTTTTAAATATTATTTTTATTTTTGATTATGTAAATGTGTAAGTGGGTATAGGTCATACATGAGGAAGTATTTAAGAAATCCAGGTTCCCACTAGCCTGCCTGCACCGAGCTAGGTAGGTCCTTTGTTTACGAACCACCCAAGCAGCAAGGAGATCCGAACACGGCACCAGGAGAGACATCACTGGGGTGAGTGAGTTTCTGACCGTGGCAGCAGCCCGGGACAGGGAACTCAGACACCCCTCCTACACTTCCTGGTCATCCTCAGGGGCTACTCTGCCCGATACCTCCTCTCTCTTCCTATCCCACCCAGCTTGCATCCACAACCCTCCCCGCCTCCGTCTGACTCCCTTCCCTCTTTGACCACATAGCATCTCCCAGCCCAGCCTGTTCGGGCTCTAGGACCGAATCCGAATAGGCAAGGCAAAAGGGAGGGTGGTAGCTCCTTTGTTCCCACTAGCCTGCCTGCACTGAGCTAGGTAGGTCCTTTGTTTACGAGCCACCAAAGCAGCAAGGAGATCCGGTCCAGGCACCAGAAGAGACATCAGGCTTGCATCCACAACCCACCCAGAGCGGTCGTAAGGAGCTCCATCTGGACGGTAGTCCATGTTTGGGTGCTGAGGAGTTCCAGCTCAACGGGACGGTCCCTGCTTCTACACTGAAAAGATACACCCAGAGACTCATTCACAGCAAAGACTGGACCAAGACACCAGGCCTCTCCTGGCTCCATTTGAAGGAGGAGATGGGAAGGCACAAATGCAAGACTTCCTCCAACAACCTGAAAGGCAACATGACTTCACCAGAATCAAGGGATCCCGAAATAAGAAGAATTGTACACCCTACTCCAGAAGAATTAGAAGAAAATGACTCAAAAGTGAATTATATGAAAATAATAGAAGGCCTTAAGCAGGAGGTGAAAAACTGCCATAAACAATTAGAGATTACAAACAAAAAGGTAGAGGAAATGAATAAATCGCTTAAAGATACCCAAGAAAATCAAGAGAAACATGAAAAAGCAATCAGACAGGTACGGGAAGCAGTTCAAGACTTGAAGAATGAAATGGAAGTAATGAAGAAAACACAAACCGAGGGAAGATTGGAGATGGAAAATCTGGGTAAACGAACAGGAACTACAGAGACAAGTACTACCAACAGAATACAAGAGATAGAAGAAAGAATATCAGATACTGAAGATACCATAGAGAAAATAAACACACTGATCAAAGAAAACAGCAAAACCAACAAATTCTCATCACAAAACATTCAGGAAATATGGGACACAATAAAAAGACCAAACCTAAGAATAATTGGAGTAGAAGAAGGAGAAGAGGTGCAACTCAACGGCCCAGAAAATATATTTAATAAAATTATAGAAGAAAACTTTCCCAACCTAAAGAAAGATGT
>NW_026068274.1:266796-289408 GCF_014885135.2 Alexandromys fortis | reverse complement strand
TGAAATAAACTTTATCATTGTTAATTGTAAAAAAAAAAAAAAAAAAAAAAAAGAAATCCAGAAGATGGTGATAGGTCCACTGGAGATGGAGTTAGAGGCACTTGTGAGCTGCTCATCATGGATACTGAGGCTGAATTTGGGATCAGTAGTCCATTTTAGCTACTGAGCCATCTTTTTAGCATTTCCAACATTTGAATAATTAGTGGATAAATAACTATTATAAAATTATTTTGAGTAATGGGATATTTGATATGTGTTGGAAAGAGGAGAGGAAAAGCATAAGGGGAAATAAAGGCATTGAGTAAAAACATCAAATAAATAGAACATGGAAAAATAGTGAATATATCCCTGCAGATAAGGAAGAAAAAAATAGTGAATATCAACAGAAAAGAAATCTTGGACTTATAAAGAAACTGAAAGATGGGAGCACAGAAAAGACAAAAAGTGAGAAAAAAGGACAAATGAGGTAAAAATAGAAAAGATAGTGAAATTTTGGTTGGAATAAATAAATATAAGCATCTACCCTCAATGTTCTATGCTATGTAACATTATTCGAAATATGTAAAATGCCTCAAAATTAATATAGAAACAATGCACTTCTACATATGTATATATGAAAATCCTGTCATTGCCTAAACTTAAAATTACTAACAAATATGAGCCTACAGAGAGAAACTTCAAATCATACCTCGCAGAAAGGATTGCTCGTTTCTTCTAGTAGTGCCTGTGAGTACTGCTGTGAGAAATGTTCACATCTGAACCCTCTGAATTTATGTATAAAATTAATATGTTTTTTAATCCAACCAATATATTTTTCTCATGTTTTTGCACAAGATCCAATAGATTGTATTTTGTATTACTAATGTCCTAAGAAAGCAGCTGATATCCAAATTGTTCATGATTTCTACAGATTCAAATTTCACCTGACATTGACTGGGAAATACTGTAGAAATTTTGCAACAATCCAGTTAAGTCCTTTGAGATATATTTTTTCCATTAGAACCCTGTAAATGCTTACTTACAGATCTGGGATACAGGAACATTCACTAAGGCATCTCCATGTTTTTCTTTCCAATGAAGTTTCATTATTTCACAGTACTTTACTTCTATAATTTGTATCGCCTTCCAGTTACAATTCATACTTACATGTACACATATGCATCCATAAATACACAGATTTATACAACTGAAAACACATACACATTCTCTACACATATTTATGTATTCTTCCTTATTGTGTAGAAAGCAAACTCTTCAATATACTGAGTTCAGAGATAACATGTGGCCTTGTTCTTTGTTCTTTAAAAATAACGTGTAAGAAAACTTGATTTCAAAAAAAAAGGTATTTTATGCTTACTCTGCCATCAACGCTTGTGTCAAAAGCCAAACTATATGCCTCTGAGAATTTTCTATCATCTTGGTGTAGGAAGCACAGAGGTTCTTGCATGCACAGATATGCACTAGGGGAACCAGAAATATAAAACACATAGAATTGTTTTTTCAAGGGGAGAGATGTATATTATGTTTTCTACCCAGGAGGCTGTGAACAGACATGCTCTAATGGCTCAGAATCATCCCTGAGACCCTTGTCTTGAGCTTTTTTTCCAGTTAATTGATAGAACCAATCTTTGTAGAGTTTCCATGTAATTAAGTGTTTATCTTTGTTGTGCATATAGGTTGAGCTATCTAACACCAAGAATTTTTTTCACAAAATTATGTTGTATTTAAATATGCAATAAAAAAACCTCTTTGCCAGACTCTCAGAGTTTGAACCAACACTGGCTGAGAGACTTGTTAAATCAAACTGCCTTCTTGTCTCTCTCAGATCATCATTTTCAGGCTGTGCTATTCACAGACGCCCTGAAGATTCTATACCCATGTCAGGTTTCTCTACAAGGCCATATAAGATTCTCTTAAAACTAACTCATCAAAGTACATGACTTCACTGTCACTTTTAATTTTGCCATCATTTAGATTCAATAAATTTAAATAAAATGCTCATTTTACCAGCTAAATTTTATTAATATTTTAATAATATACTGTTTTCTTAAGAGATTGTTTGTTCTTGATTGATAACCTACACTTTTGTGATATTATTCAAAGAAGGATATTTTATGTATTGGTGAAAGTCATAAATTGGCAGCAGGACTGCAAGAATGAGGAACTTCATCAGATCTACTGGAAGGTCTTACTGTGACTTAAATCACACTTCAGACAGCTGTAAGCAAAACATAACATTCATTTAACATCTTCATAATTAATTTTCAAATCTTAAAGTCTTAAGAAATATAAGAAGTATTATTATACTTTTACAAAGAGTATAAAGTGAAATGCAAAAGAATATAAAGGCAGATCATCATGAAGAGTATCCCAATATTTGAAGGAGTTTAACATAAAATAATACCCATCACATGTGTGGTCAGTAATGCGTGGGTTTCTCCATGACAGAAGGATTCCCTAACATCATGGAGGTTGGAAAATACCCTTGCCCAAGTTTTACCTTCAATTTGTCCTCAACAAGAATTGTTCTTCACAAGTTAACTGAACACATTTAAACTTCTACAGCAAATCCCATACAACACATTACCAAGTCATCTGTGATTTATTTTTACAGTTTCTCCAGGGAATTCAATCTCTTGCTTCAATTATTACACTATATGTTTCCAGCTACTTTTCTTTCTTGGTCTTCAAATAATTTAGATTTAAACTAGAAAAACTTTGGCTTTATTTAGAAAATAGAGAAGGTTACTTTATTTTTTTTATTGAAAACATACCATACTTATTTTGTCTCTGTCATTTACATATTTGATTATTCTCACTTTATATGTCATTTTTTCAAACTCTCTATTAATTCCATAAAAATAAGTGAAAAGCTGCAATTTGCAATTTAAGTTCTCATTTTAATCAGGTTAAAGTATCAAGTGTTTTGTCTTATTTACCTGCAAATAGAACATTATTCAAGCTCATCAAATACTTTCAGACTACAAGTAGAGTCACTGCAATATCAGTAGACTGACCTTCCATACATTAGTAGGCTTTTACTATTTCTGTTTGATGACTAAATGTTTTCTACTCCAAATAATACAATTTGCTTCCACTTTTGTTTGTTCCTGAGATGTCTCTATTCCCTTTATTCCCTCTATTCTTCTCGTATGTCCTTTTCCATTAAATTTGTGGCCCTTTTCTCATCAATTGTTATTATACAGAAATATTATGGCTATTCTAGATTTTTGCTTTTCCATATGAAGTTAAGTATTGCTCTTTCAAGGTCTGTGAAGAATTGTGTTGAGATTTTGATGGGGATTTCATTGAATCTATAGATTGCTTTTGGTAGAATTTCCATTCTTTATGTCAATCCTACCTATTCAAGAGCATGAGAGAGATCTTTCCATTTTGTAATATCTTCTTCATTGTCTTTCTTCAGAAACTTAAAGTTCTTGTCAAATAGGTCTTTCAGTTGTTTGATTAGTGTTACCCAAGATATTTTATGTGAATGGTCGTGTTTCTCTGATTTCTTTCTCAGTTTCTTTATCATTTGCATATAGGAGGACTACTGACATTTTTGAGTTGGTCTTGTATCCTTTCACATTAATGAAGGTGTTTATCAACTGAGTTCCCTGGTAGAATTCCTGGGTTCACTTATGTATACTATCATATTATCTGTAAGTAGTGAAAACTTGACTTCTTTCCAATTTGAATTTCCTAGATGTCCTTGTATTGTCTTACTGAACTAGCTAGAACTTCAAGAACTATCTTTAATAGATATTGAGAGAGTGGACACCCTTATCCTGTTCCAGATTTTAGTGGAATGACTTTGAATTGTTCTCCATTTAATTTCATGTTGGCTGTCAGCTTGCTGTATATTGCTCTTATTATGATTAGATATGTTCTTTGTATCCCTGATCTCTCCAAGACCTGAAGGGGTGTTGGATTTTGTCCATGCTTTTTCAGCACTAATGAGATGATCATATGCTTTCTCTTTTAGTTTATTTAAATAGTAGATTGCATTGATAGATTTTCATATGTTGACCTATCCCTGCATCTCTGGAATAAAGCCAACTTAATCATGGTGGATATTTTTTTCATGTGTTCTTAGATTTGATTTGCCTGTATTTGTTTATTTTTACATTACTATTCATGTGGCAGATTGGTCTGTAATTCTCTTTCTTGGTTGAGTCTTTATGTTGTTTTGGTATCAGGGTAACTTTAGTCTCCTTAGGAAGAGTTTGGCAATCTTCTTTCTGATTCTATTATGTAAACCAATTTGAGGAGTATACCTATTAGCTCTTTTTTGAAGTTCCGCTAGAATTTTGCACTAAAACAATAAGACCCTGGGCTTTTCATGGTTGGGAGGCTTTTGATGACAACTTTTATTTCCTTGCTGTTTATAGGTCTATTTAAATTGGTCACTTGGTCTTGATTTAATTTTGGTATTTAGTATCTATCCTGAAAGATGTCCATTTCTTTTAGATTTTTAAAATTTTGTGTAATACAGGTTTTTGTAATATTTTCTAATGATTTTCTGGATTTTCTCATTGTATCTTGTTGTGCCCTCCCTTTTCATTTCTGACTTTTAATTTGGATGTTCTCTCACTATCCTTTAATTAGTTTGTATAAGGGTTTGTTTATCTTGTTGATTTTCTCAAAGAACCAACTCTTTGTCTCATTAATTCTCTGTTTCTATCTGATTTATTTTGACCCTCAATTATGTTATTTCCTGATCTCTACTCCTCCTGGGTGAATCTGCTTCTTTTTGTTCTAGAGCTTTCAGAGGTGCTGTTAAGTCATCACTGTGTTATTTCTCCACTTTCTTTATGTAGGCACCTAGAGCTATGAACTTTCCTCTTAGCACTGCATTTATAGTGTCTTATATGTTTGGGTGTTGTGCCTTCATTTTCATTGAATTTTATGAGGTCTTTAATTTCATTCTTTATTTCTTTCATGATAAATGGATGGATTAATTAAGTACTGTTCTATTCCCATTAGTTTATAAGTTTTCTGTAATTTTATTAGTTTATAAGTTTTCTGTAATCAGTGTTGTTGTTGAATTCTAACTTTAAACCATGGTGATCCAATAAGATACAAGAGTTTATTCTACTTTTTTGTATCTGTTGAGGTTTGCTTTGTTCCTAAGAATGTGGTCAATTTTAGAGAAGGTTCTATGACATGCTGAGAAGAAGATATATTCTTTTGTGTTTGGGTGGAATGTTCTTCTGTTAGTTCTCTTACCTCACTGTTAAATATCTGTCTGGTTGACTTGTCCTTTGGGGAGAGTTTGATGTTGAAGTCTCCTGCTATTAGTGTGTGGAGTTTTATGTGTGATTTATGCTTCAGTAAATGTTTGTTTTATATATGTAGGTGTTCTTGTATTTGAGGCATAAATCTTCAGAATTGAAGCATCATCTTGATAGATTTTTCCTGTGACGAGTATTAAGGGTCCTTCTTTATCTCTTTTGATTTATTTTAGATTTATGTCTATTTTACAAGATAATAGGATAACTATATTTGCTTGTTCTTTATCTTTTACTCTTTTATGTCTGTTTTGAGTTTGAGGTGTGTTTCTTGTATACAGCGGAAGGATGAATCATGCTTTCATTTCCATTGTCTTAGCCTGTGTCTTTTTATAGATGAATTTAGTCCATTGATATTAAAAGGTAATAATGACAGGTGATTGTTAATTCCTATTATTTTTGGTGGTAGTGTTTGTGTGTTTCCTTTCTTTGGAGTGTCCTACTGTGAGGTTATCTGTTGCCTGTGTTTTTGGGTGCTGTTAGCTTCCTTGGGTAGAAGTTTTCCTACCAGTACGTTCTGTAAAACTGTATTTATGAATACGTATTATTTAAATTTGTGTTTGTCATGGAATATCTTGTTTTCTCAATCAATAGTGATTGAAAGCTTTGTTGGGTATAGTAGTCTGGGCTTGCACCTATGGTTTTCTAATGTCTGCAGAACATCTGTCCAGGAACTCTGTCTTTCATGCTTTCCATTGGGAGGTTGGGTATAATTCTTTTTTTTAATATAATTTTTTATTGAAAAAAATTTCTGCCTCCTCCCCGCCTCCCATTTCCCTCCCCGTCTCCCTTTTCTCTCCCCCTCTTCCCTCTCCTCTCCCCCCCCCACTCCTCTCCCCCTCCCTCTCCATTCTGAAGGGCAGTCAGGGTTCCCTGCCCTGTGGAAAGTCCAAAGTCCTCCCCACTCCATCCTGGTCTAGGAAGGTGAACATCCAACCTGGCTAGGCTCCCACAAAGCCAGAACATGAAGTAGGATAAAAACGCGTGCCATTGTCCTTGGCTTCTCATCAGCCCCCATTGTCCGCCATATTCAGAGAGTCCGGTTTTATCCCAGGCTTTTTCAGTCGCAGTCCAGCTGGCCTTGGTGAGCTCACAATAGATCAGCCCCACTGTCTCCGTGGGTGGGTGCACCCCTCGTGGTCCTGACTTCTTTGTTCATATTTTCCCTCCTTCTGCTCCTCCTTGGGACATTGGGAGCTCAGTCCGGTGCTCCAGTGTGGGTCTCTGTCTCTATCTCCATCCATCGCCAGATGAAGGTTCTATGGTGATATGCAAGATATTCATCAGTATGGGTATAGGATAGGGTCATTTCAGGTTCTCTGTCCTCAGCTGCCCCAGGAACTAACTGGGGACATCGCCCTGAGCACCTGGGAGCCCCTCTAGCACCAAGTCTCTTGCCAACCCTAAGATGGCTCCCTTAATTAAGATATGTGCTTCCCTGCTCCCCTATCCAACCTTCCTTTATCCCAATCATCCCGTTTCCCAAGTTCCCCCCAAAAATGGGATCTTGGGGGTGGTGTGGGAGGGGTGTAAGGGGAGATGGGTGTAATTCTTATAGGTCTGTCTTTATTTGTTTAACTCACCACACTGTTGCCAAGAGGTAGAGGAGGGCAAATAGCTTGTATGGAGGGAGTGCCTTATATTTCATTTCCTATTTGGGCCATGTATATTGGTATAGCATGAATAATAAAAACCTAGAGACAGATATTGGCGTTGAACTTGAAGATCAGAAAAGCAAAACAACTAACCACTAGAGAGAACTTTTACTTCTACAAAATCTTTAGACTGAAAGGATGAGATCATGTCTCCATTAGTCCTTAGATTCCTTACTCCAGTAAGTTCCTGTTTCTTCCCCTTTATATTCCTCTTCCCACGTCCCTAGTGGTGGGATTAAAAATATGTTTTTCCAAGTGCTAGAATCACCTTCATGTATATAGAATGATTCCTATTTCTGATTGTATCTTGTAACTTATAAGTAACAAAGTCAATTCTGTATCTTCTGGCTTAAATTCATCAATTTTAATATGTAAAATAACTTTCTGCATAGTGTAAGTAGGCAACAATGATGAGAGATTCTTTAAAATCCCTTAGTACCATGAGAATAGCATATAATTCTGACTTTTGGACAGAATTGTAAGAGCTTTAATCCACTTTGTTTAAGGTTTCTGATATGTAACTTGCCTTTCCTAATTTATTTGCATCATTATAGATTATAGGATATCCAGTTATTGGTGTGTCCCTTACGATGTGAGGAAGAATCTGTTGTAATAGGAGCAGCGGGCTACGTTCCTGGCACCCGGCCGCTAGGACAGCTAGCTTTACCTGAAATAATTACATGGAAACTGTATTCTTTTAAACACTGCCTGGCCCATTAGTTCCAATTTCTTATTGCCTAGCTCTTACATATTGACCTAACCCATTTCTAATAATCTGTGTAGCCCATGAGCTGGCTTACTAGGAATGATCTTAACCTGCGTCTGTCTGGAGTGGAAGAATCATGGCAACTCCTTGACTCAGCTTCTTTCTCCCAGCATTCTGTTCTGTTTTCTCCACCTACCTAAGGGTTGGCCTATCAAATGGGCCTAGGCAGTTTCTTTATTAATAAGAAATCACTCCCACATCATTTTCCCCTTTTCTGTTTAAACAAAAAAGAAAGGCTTTAACTTTAACATAGTAAAAATACATATAACAAAACAGTTATCAAGTAAGAATTACAGTTACAATATTTATATCTATTTTATCTTTTATCATAACTAAGGAAAACTATAACTATCTATTCATTCTTCAACTCCATCAAAGACTCCAGAAGGATATAATATTACCTAAGCAAACAAGAAATCCAAAACTCTAGAAATGAAAGAGATATCTCACTGCCTGGACAGTCACCCAAAGTTCCTCTGTACCATTGGGGCATCCATCTTTGGCCTTCAGGCCCATAGTAGCCAGCAGACATTTCCATGAAGCAGGAAATTCCAAAGACAGTTCAGTCACTTTCTGCTGTGTCCTGCAAAATGTGTCGCAGACTCTTTTATGAAGCAGGAACCCCAAAAGACCATCTCACCTTTAGGCAAGTTCAGCAGTCCTCTCTCTGCGGGTTCTTTGTGTCCAGTTTATGCAACAGTCCAGGCAAGAGCAGTTTCTTGCCCAAATGGCTATCAAACTCCATAAGGAGCCTCTTCAATGCCCATTTTTCTCTTGAAGTAGCTTGGTGCTGCCAGGAGCAGATGTGTCTCATTGTCATGAAAAGCCCTAATTTATTAAAACATTAAATGCCATGTTCTGTAGTCTTTGAAAGATATGAACAATGCCTATCTAATTGAAATATATCTCTATATATCTTCCTGCTGAATGGGGGTGCTGTTAATCAGATCGTTTAGGGTGTAACCTGTGTTCCAGGTTCATCTCAGTTGGCAGTTGAGTGAAGTAATTTTTTGAGGGTGTTCACAGCAACCTTTCAGGAGGGCGTGGTCTATCATACCAAATTGGGATAGAAGAAATCCACAGGGTCTCATCCTCTGCGAAAACAAAAGAAGGACTTTTCCAAATCATCATATCCTTAGACCCAAATTCTGAAGTCATAATACCCTTATATCCCTTCTGGTTTAGCTTGGCAGCCCATGTAATGAAATGTCTCTCTGTACTTAGCTCCTTCACAGTCAAAAATTTTAAAGAAAGCACAATGTACATAATCCAGACTCTCTGTGAATTTTCCATTTTTACCTGGCTTATTTTCCTTTATTACTTTTAGTCTCTTAACTATCTGTAGTCTGTCTCTTTAAAGACTTTACCCCTTTTTTTAAAGACATTAACTTTATTCTTTATATTCTTTTTCTTCTCTCTCCCAAGCCTATGTACATTCATCCAACAGTGTCTGAATCTATTTTATTGTGAATCTGTAATTTTTTTACTATCCAGAAGCATTTCTTAAAATGTTAAGCAGTTCTTAAAAACTTAAGTTGCACCATGTACAGGTAATACGGTACTGTCTGTATCCTGCCCAGTCGAAACCTTAACTGCGCTGTTATTACAGTAATTACGGTAGTTCCTGCCTGAGGTCAGCACAGTTCAGCATGGAGCAGCTGCTCCTGTCTCAGATCCATTTGGTGCCCCTGAGCTGAGCACAGTTCCAGGCACACAGTAAGTCCACGTTGGCGCCGCAGTCAGCAGTTTAACTCTGAGACTGAGCATGCAGCACAGAAACTCTTTTCATCCAAGTTACAGCAAAATCTGACACACAGAGCAATACACAGTCTGAAAACATGTCTCTGTAAGGCGGCAGGAATCCGCCATGCTCTCCAGCCTGCCTAAGCCTGATTCTGCCCACTGCCCAGGTGCAGGCGGGGAGTGCTGACTGAGCCATCTGCACGGTCTCAGATCTCTCTCCTTCCGATCCCAAGCAGGAACAAAAACACCCAGTCCCATAAAAGCCTTGATATGCTTTAAAGCCAGAGTTCACGCTGGCAGCACAGCCCCAGGAAGCCGTGCTTTTTAAAACAGCCAGTTTTTTCCTGCTGCTGAGTCAGGACAATTTCTCTCTGCAGCATGCCACCCACAAACAGCAAAAATCTGTGTTAAACTCTCTCTCCCTTATTTTTACGCCTTCTCAGGTTTTTAAGTGGATTTATTCCCCACGTTGGGTGCCACTCTGTTGTAATAGGAGCAGCAGTCTACGTTCCTGGCACCCGGCCGCCAGGACGGCTAGCTTTACCCGAAATAATTACATGGAAACTGTATTCTTTTAAACACTGCCTGGCCCATTAGTTCCAATTTCTTATTGCCTAGCTCTTACATATTGGCCTAATCCATTTCTAATAATCTGTGTAGCTCACGAGCTGGCTTACCAGGAATGATCTTAACCTGTGTCTGTCTGGAGTGGGAGAATCATGGTGACTCCTTGACTCAGCTTCTTTCTCCCAGCATTCTGTTCTGTTTTCTCTGCCTACCTAAGGGTTGGCCTATCAAATGGGCCTAGGCAGTTTCTTTATTAATAAGAAATCACTCCCACATCAAGGATCCAGTTAACTCTTTTTATAAATTGAAGTCTCTTGCCTTGGGATAGTTGTTGCTAATCTCTCCCAAAAATTACTACAAGCTCTTTGCCAGGGTTCACTTTCTTCCCATAATTTGTCAATTTCTTTATTACTAAAATGTTCTATAATTTCTGCTGGGACTGTTCCTGCCAATTGACAGTGTCAATTTTCCTTTCAGAATTAACTCAGAGACCTTTTTCCACACACTTTTTATTTTTTCTCCACTTATGTGGTAAAAAAAAAAAAAACAATTTTTAAAATGTTTATTTATTCATTTATTTATTGTTAACATACCAATCCCAGTTCCCTCCCTCCTCTACTTCTGCTTCTCCTCCTCACCCTAGCCAACCCTCATCTATTTCTCAGAGAGGCTAAGGCCTCCCCTGGGAAGTCAATTAAGAGTATCCCATCACTTCTTAGAGGCAGGCCCATGCCCCCCATACATTGTAATAGCAAAGTATCTCCCCATAAAGAAAAGGTTCCAAAAAGTCATTTTATATATTAGAATTAGATCCTGGTTCCACTGCCAGTGACTACATATTCTACTCAAGCCACACTTCTGTCACCTATGTTCAGGAAGCCTAGTTCATTTCTATTCAGATTCCCCATTTGTCCTTCCAGTGATCTTCCATTAGGTCATATCAGGTGTGGGTTTTCCAATCATGGTCTTGACCCCTTTGTTTATATTACTGCTCATCCCTCTTTTTTTTTCTGGAATTCAGCACAGAGATTAGTTGTGGATCTCTACATCTGTTTCTGAAAGAGGGTTATAGCTTCTCTGGGGTGGTGGAATGTAAGCTGGTTATCCTTTGCTTTATGTCTCATATTCACTTCTGAGTGAGTACACACTATATTTGTCTTTCTGGTTCTGGATTACCTAACTCAGGACACTTTTTTTTTTCTAGTTCTACCAATTTGCCTGCAAATTTAAAGATAGCATTGTTTTTACCACCAAATAATACTCCATTGTGTAACAACTCAGAGACACCATCTTACACTGATAAAAATGGGTAAGATAAAAAACACTAATGACAGTTTATGCTGGAGTGTATGTGGAGTAATTTGAACTCTTCTCTGTTGTGGTGTGAGTACAAACTTGTTCAGTCCCCGTGGAAATCAATTTGGTGAATTCTCAGAAAATTGGAAATCAATATACTTCAAGACCCAACAATACCACTTTTGGACATATACCCAAAAAAGGCACAATCAAACCACAAGAACATTTGCTCAATTATGATTATAACACCATCATTTGTAAAGACAGAACCTGGAAACAACCTAAATGTCCCTTAATCAAAGAATGGATAAAAGGATCCATTCTCAGATAATATCTTCCTTGCACATTAAAATTCCTGTAGGGGGATATTTAGAGGGTAATATGACCAGAAAGCAGTTAAAATTCAAATCCACACAATCCTCATTTCGCTTTTCCAATTCTCTTCAATAGAAGCCAAGTCTCTCAGCATCAGCTGATAATTCCTTGGAACTGTTTAAGTCTTTGTCACCATGTAAGGTTTTTTTTTTAATTTATCAATTCATAGGTTTTATCCCAATAATGCACTTTAAATGGGAAATGTCTCCTTTGGGAGTCTTTAAAAGTCTTCAATCACTTTCTCCTAATTTGTACCTTTTGGGGTCTAATTTTTTAAACATATTTTATAGCCTTAGTAACTAATAGAATCTTGGTACTTTTTCAGGAGCAATTTGTGATCCCCCAAAAGGCAAAGTTTTATTTATTTCTTCAAACTTTCTCTCTAAAATATCTACATTTGAATCTGATAGCAAAATATCATCTATGTAATTGCAAACTACAGATTAGAAAATTGCTTAAGTATCATTTTCAATGGTTGCCTTACAATATTGGCACAGGGTGAGGCTATTCGGCATTCCCTATGGGAGAATCTTTAATTGATATCTCTTAACAAGCTGAGAACTATTATAAGTAGGTACTGTAAAGACAAAGGTATAGGAAAGAAACAGTCTTTTAAATAAATAGCTGTAAGAGGCCATTATTTAGGCAATAGAGAAGGCAAAGAAATGCCAGACTGGTGAAATCTCATTGGCTGAATCATCTTGTTAACAGCTCTTGGATCTGTTACCATTATTCATTTTCCATATTTCTTTTAAACAGCAAACACAGGAGAATTCCAAAGGCTGATTGATTATTCAATATTATGAGTATTTAGTTGCTCCTGTACCAGCTATTCTAAAGCCTGAAATTTCTCTGTTGTTTAAGGCCATTGCTTAACACATATAGGTTTGTCTGTCAACCATTTTAAAGGCAAGGCTCTTGGTGCCTTTCAAAAATCAGCAGCTGCTTTTCCCTGTTCTTGTACAATCTGAACGGTCAGTGACTCTTCTTTATAATTTCATATTATATTATTCCCAGAAACATAAATTAATTTATGGTTTGGTTGTAAGATTGGGGGAATGTTAATGTGAGTATTCCATTGCTATAACAAATCATGTCCCCACAAATTTGTTGCTATGTTAGCCAAATATGATTCTAATATTTCACTCTGTCCTTCTGACACCACACACTCAACCCATCTCATGCTCTGAATTATTGGAGATAAAATTCTGATCTATAATAAATGAATATTTATATACTACAGAGGCCAATTTGGATGCCAAGATTCTGATGAAATTCTTGTTACAGCCACACTTGTGTCTACTGCACCTTCAGCGACAATGTGTTTTATTTGCATTTTTGATTTTGGCCTTTGTTTATTTATAGAAGTGTCAGGGACCAGTATTGACAAAATACTACTTGACAGGGTAGGGGCATAGCAGTTTAGAAATATAAGTAAGTAAAGAATGCAAAGACATGTGGAAAGTAATAAAGAAGAAACCATAGAATAGTACAAAGAAGACATTCCAGTAAATACTAAAATTGTCCATGTTTAATTTTCCATACACTTTTATACCCCAATACAAAAGGGGGAAGAAGGCAACAAAAGTCTTCTCTAATGTGATACAAAAGACAACTCGAACAATTAATTGCTTTAACAATTTGAGGCAGCAAGTCATTAGAATTTGTTGTTTATGCAGTGAAGCCACACTAGACCAAGTATCCTGAAGGCAACCATTCTCCAGCTGACCTTATATAACAAAAGAAGGAGCAGATGTATGCTTGCATATTCTGACTTTGTGTCAGGATGGAATGAATTTACCTGTACAAGCCATCTTACTGTCAAAAGAACCAAGTAATCACATCCTGAGTGTGGACGTGTAGCTACACTTGTCAATTATTTTGAGCAGCCTCCAAACTCTCAGACCATCAGACAAGATGAAAATACTCACATTTATGGGCCTCCACAATTCTTCCCTTTTAATTAATTTTAATAAAGTATGTGCTTTTGCAACAACAAAGATGATAACATCTGCCTTGGGTGAGCACTTTGCCATTTCCCAGACTTACCCATCTTTGGTACATGCATTTCAATAATACATGCCCATGTCTTAGGTGCCTGGGAGGAAAAGGGATCAAACCCTGCTTTGACTGTCAATCTCTGTAATCAAAGGATTAAGGGGGAAAAGTAACTCTGGGTTCTGTATCTCTGAACCAAACTTCTGTCAAGACAGTTCATCTGAAATTAGCTAATGCTTTGTGAATATACATACTACTATGGCTATATTCTCTCCTAATTAAAAGAGTGGAGGATCACCATGGATGGGAATACCTTTTTCAAATTTTTCATTTATGTCAAATTCAAAAATACATAGGAAATGTCCAACTTTTCTTAACATTTTATTGTCAACTAAAGCAGTTATAAACATTACCAGGTCAAAAACATAATTTTAGAGTGGAAATTAACAATAAACACAAAATTTTCAAGGTATGTGTGGTATGTGTGTGTATATCTGTCTGTGTGGGCTTCTATTTGTGTTCTCCATGACATTTGTGTTTCAGTAATTACAGTTTCTTTATTTTTTTCTGTAGTCTTTTAGCTTTGTTTATTTCTGTCTTTAACCTAAAGTATTGGTTTTTATTATTAAATGTAAGGCTAATTTGGTAGACAAATATTCTTTAAGCCTGTTTATATTGTAGAAAAATTTTCTTTCTCCTTTAACTATGACAAATAGATTTTTTGGATCTTGTAGTCTGGTTTGGCATCTGTTGTCTTTTAGAAGTGGGAGTACATTTCTCAAGATTCTTAGAGATTTTAATTTTTTTCTCTTAAGAAGTCATCCACTACTCTAGTGAGCTTTTCTTTATGTATGGGTTTTCTTTTGTATCTTCAATACTCTCCCTTTGTATGGTATAGTGTTTTAACCGCAATATACCAAGGAGAATTTCTTTTTTGGACTAGTTAGGTATATTGTGAAGTTCTTAAATCCAGATGTACTTAAAGGGATTCTATAAAGTTGGAAGCATTTCAGGCTAAAAGCCTGGTACAAGGGTATCTCCCAGAAACCCATAAGTACTCTCTACCTCCACCCCCTCCCCCAAAACAATCTTGATACCAATAGGAGGCCTGACCCTTTTTTGAATGAAAACAAAGGAGAAGTGAATTGGGAAGAAGAGGGAGAGGAAACAGAATGGGAGGAGAAGAGGGATAGGAAACTGCAGTTGGAATGTAAAATAAATAAATATAATTAACTGAAAGGGGACAAATAATAATCTCTTTAATTACAATTATTTTTATAATAATACCATTGCAATGTGCCATAACATTTAAGAAAAATGCAGACTTTAGAAAACATAGAGTTCACTATTAAAATTCACTCTCCGGTACATAAAATTAATGCCTGCACAAGAAAAAAATGAAACAACTCCTCATTCTCCAATATTCTGCAGAAAAAAAAAGTTAATTGTGCTTAAGACTCGATCAACTGTAATATATTTCCTTTGTCTGTTGACTGTTGTTTGCATTTATTTCTATTATTAGAAATGTATATACATACATTAATTATATATAGTAATTATGTATTCAAAATTTCTGTATGAACAAGCACTATGAGAGAAAATGCCTCTTGTTTATTATTATTGACAATAATACATTGAAATGACTACAAAAATAAAGACATATTTAAAAACAAGAATACCAACTTTTATCACAGCTTTAATTTTATGTGATTGCTATAAATATACAATGATAAAAATATTACCTATTGAAGTATACTCTTTCATCATATGTATTTGCACATAAAGTATGCTTTTTGAGATATGGTTTTGCTATAGAACCTAGGCAAATCTTGAACGAAATATATTTCTCAAGCTGCACTTGAGATCTTGGCACTCCTCCATCTTCTGTCACTATGCCCAACTACTCAAAGCATGGCTAACAAGAGAGCATCATCATCAGCTAACTCACACTTTAGCCTTTTCCACCCCTAATACTTTCATGAAGGCTCTGGCCACTTCTCTGTTGCGGAAACTGTAAATGAGGGGGTTCAACAAAGGAGTAAGGATAGTATAAAAAGCTGACACCATTTTGTCCTGATTAGGAGAACGACCAGAAGAAGGCCTCATATAAATGAACATGGCTGCCCCATAGTACATTCCCACCACCACAAGGTGAGAGGAACAGGTTGCAAAAGCCTTGTGGCGACTCTCAGCAGAGGACATTCGAATGACAGCCAGAATCACACGAGTGTAGGAAGCAATAATAATTGTTACAGGGAAGATAAGCATAATTACACAGCAGAAAAATATCATCTTTTCAAATGTCAAGGTATCACTACATGAAAGAGTGAGCAGGGCTGGAACATCACAGAAAAAGTGAGGTATTTCTCTGGCACCACAATACGAGAAGGACAATGCTGCTGCAACTTCTATTATGCCATCAAGGGAACCAAGAATCCATGAGGTGGCAGCCATGATACCACAGATTTTATGACTCATAAGAATAGGATACCGTAATGGATGGCAAATAGCCACATAACGGTCATAGGCCATTGTGGCCAATAGAAAACATTCGGCTCCAAGCAGAGATACATAGAAGAATATCTGGCATCCACAGCCAGCCATGGAGATGGACTTGTTCCCAGAGAGAAAGTTGAAGGCCATCTGGGGCACTGTGGTACAAATGAGCATAAGATCCATGAGAGAAAGTTGGCTGAGAAGGATGTACATGGGAGTGTGGAGTTGGGCATCCAGGTAGATGAGAAGCACCATAGTAGAATTACCCATGAAGGCCAGGAAGAAGATACCCAGGATAAGGGAAAAGAAAAAAGTATGAAGAGGGCTGTGATCAAAAATACCCAACAGGATGAAATTAGAGTTGACGGTCCAATTGTTCCATTGCATCGTAAGTATGTTCACTGTGAAGACAGAATATATAATAAAGGTAATAATATGTAAACAACATGACCAATATTTCCTTCCAAGCTAAATAATCACAAAGAGTTATGCAAGCATAAAAAATTGTTTCTTTGAGGATCAGCTTTTTTATTTGGTGATATAAGAGATTAAAACTTATTTTTGAATGTTCTCTGTCTCTGTCTCTCTCTCTCTCTCTCTCTCACACACACACACACGCATGTGCAAGCACACAGAGACATGTGGACACACAGTTTATTCTATATCCAAGTCTGATTTGAACTCATGATTCTCTTGCCTTAACCTCTAAAGTGTTAGGATTACACATGTGCACACACAAATATGCCTGGCATCATATAATTTTAACTCAATTTACTTAGCAAAGAAATATAAAAGATTCCATCAAAACAAACATAAAAGCCTTGCAGTCAAGTTTCAGGAAGATGTCCAAACATACATGTAGTGTCAATCACCCTTTCATAATTACTAATATTATGAAGAGATTTCTGAGTCCAGAGAATTCCATCATATTTATATTTCATTTTTTCCATTGAGTTTACAATGTCATATTCTGACAAAAAAGCTCTATTCAGGAAAATGTAGAATATTATTCAATTGAAATTACTAAATTCAGTTAATTTATTAACTTAATAAAATGAATCTAATATCAGATAAACAATTTTAGAACTATATTAATTCAAGTGTGTAAACATCATGAAAGTATGTTCAAACCAATGTTTTTCATCATTTTATCACTTGTAAAAGAGTCTGTCTATATAAAGAGTCTAACCAGGCAATAATTGACCATAACTACATATTTTAAATTTTGACTACATATTACTTAAGCTGTGTGAACTTCAGCAATTATTCACTTCAAACATAATTTTAAACTCACTAAAATTGAATACTTGTAATATCTATAAGGATACCTAACACTAAATAAAATTACAATTTAATATATTTTCAGCATTACCTACATGTATGAGCCTTTTAAATTAAATATGGCTTGAGAGATTATTGACTATCCTTACTTTACCTCTAGTGGTGTACAATCTATTTTAAAAACTCAGTGCTCCACTTTGGAACTTTCAGACTTCACACTTCAGACTAGGAACATTTAAGCAATGTTGTCAGTGATACACTATGTTAGGAACTTATAATTAGGCCACAGGTATATAATCCTTTTAAGTTTCTTTATTAAGTTTCATGATTGTATAAGTGGTACAAAATAAAATATCTACATAAATAAGCTTTTTCTCTAATTTCCTTTGAAAGATTTTTAAGAGTATAATTTTGCATATAATTTTGCATATCAAGCTAAGTGGTTGAGAATGAGATTAACATTTCAAAACTCTAGCTTAAATCTCCAAAAGCAAAAAAAAAGGAAAAAGTAATATCTTTTAAAATTTCCTTAATATATTTGTTTTCTCATTTTGTAGTTCTTTGTAGAATAAAGACATTAGTTTCCCTATTTTTCTATCTTACTACCATATGAACAAATTTTTTGTCTACATTGTACTATTTTTTATCAGCTACTTGTTCATTATTTAGCAGATTAGTGAGTTTAACACCATTCCTGTCAATTGAGACTTCATTGTGTCCTAAATTTCTAATCCCCTCAAAATATTCTATAAATACTTTTATATTTAAAGACTTGTCAATCAACTTTATCACTATGTATAGAAAAACCTATAATCCATTATACTTATTTTGCATTTCAAAACATTTTGTTGTTCCTAAAAATTGTTATATTTTTATATTTAATTCTTATTATTTAAAAAATATTTTATTTATATTTTATGTATATGGTTATTTTCTTGCATGTATGTCTATATACCACAAGCATCTAATAAAAGCATCTAATGTCCTTGGAGCCCAGAAATGTACCTTCAATCCCCTGTAACTTGAGTTACAGATAATTGTGACCTGCCATCTGGATCCTTGGAGAAGAGTAGTCAATGCTCTTAAACACTAAGACATCTCTTGACTCCCTTTTTTAAACATTTCAATTAATTCTTTAATATTTTCAGAAAATGTATTTTGAGAAAATTCTAACCCATACCTACTCCATAACCACCCTCTCTAACATTCCTTTTCCCATCCTACTCTGGATTTTCTTCTCTTTTTCATTCACCGAGTACAGTTTGCTTTGCCCCATTAATATTAGGAATGGGACTTATTCTGACATATAGTAGACATACCAAGGGTCACATTATTAAATAAAACTGACTTCTCATGTAGTGGCGAGATTTCTGTGCACATCCCCACTTTGTTCTAAAGATTTTGCAAATCTTAACCTTGAACAAGTCTTGTGTAAACTGTCACTACTACATGTGCAACTGCTCTTTTATTTCTATAAAGCATGATTTTCTGATGTTATACATCCCTTCCAATTTTTTAAAATCTTCCCACCTTTTTTTCTATGAATATTACTGAGCCTTTGGAGGAAAAAAAAGATGTCATGTCTGCATCCTATTTATCGCTAAACTCTCAAATATCTATTATTCAATGCATTGTGACCAATTTAAAGACTCTATGTTAACCTAGTATAAGACACTTTTCTGATGATATTTAAAATATGTATTGATGTATCAGTATTGTGAGAATTAATTAAAAGTAATTTTAGTAGCATTTCCACTTAGAAAAATGACAGTGTTAGATTTTCCCATAAAGTCTCGAATCTACCTAGCCAAAGGAAAAAAAAAACTAGAATTGAATGAAAATTCAAACATACCATATCAAATATATGGAATACAATGATAACAATACAAAGAGAAAAGGTTATAGGACTAAGTAACTACATAAAACCAAAAACTGGAAAGATTTTATATTAACACTTAACAATGTGCCATAATGATTTGCTAAAACAATAATGGAAAACAACCAAAAAAAGAGTATATGGGAATAGACCATAAAAGTCAAGGGTAAAATTAATGAAATAGAATTTACAAAGCAATACAAAGAATCAATGAAATAAATGACTCTTTGAAAATATTAACAAGATTGATAAACCACTAGGCAAATCAATCAAAAAAAAAAAAACAGAAAAAATACCCAAAGTAAGAAATCATTATAACATAATGGAGTAAATTCAGAGAATCATAAACATATAACTTAAAAATATATACACTACATACTTTAGGAACAGAGCCCAGTAACTCCTGAGCTGGAACTGACCTAAATTCTCCCTCTCTGAGGTCTAGCTTTCATAGTACCAGAAGGGATTGTGCAAGTTTAAAAAGGAGGACTGAAACCAGCATTGCTAACCAGCTATAATGCCTATAAATCACATCAATTTCTAGCTTGGGACAATGATCCTTTAGGTGTAATAGCGGCATACATACGTTGGCAGTAACCAACAGCTCTATAATTGGACATAAGACCCGTTCAACCAGAAGAAAACAATTACTGGTACTGAAAATGTAGCTAACTACTCAGTGCTAGGGAAGTTGTGGTTATAAGAGGAGAACCTAAACCAGTATAAATTCTAACAACAACCATAAGTATTGGTCCTAATATACACAGACAAGTTTAGTTTTCACACTTCATTAAGGAGATTACTTTTTCCAACAAATGGGACCACTACATATAACCACAACAAATCAAAACACAGAGTTGTAGAGCCCATTCCCAGTAGATACATCCCCAAAACTCTCTTGCTCAGGGAACATTGCAAAAGTGGAGGCAGAAAGATAGTAAAAGCCAGAGAATTGGGGAGTTTCCTATGACAAGTTGTCTCCTACAAATATCAGAGGCTATACCCATAAACTCTCATGAACATGACTACCAAATGGCAGGTAAACAAGGGAAACCCCACTAGAATTGCCAATTGGACCAGAAAAGCCTGCAAAGCCACAACCCTACACATGGCATATAGGAAAGATATAAAATAAATCTAGGAGCAGGGAGGTGGCCATCCCCAGGGAAGAGCATACCAGTTTGTCCACGGTCAACCAGTCAGGTCTGAAAACATACATAAGAATAATTTTATACAGACTGAGAAGATTATACGTTGCAATATATATGTAGTAACATGTAATAATAAGTAGTGAAAAGAGGCATGAATTTAACAAAATGTGATAAGGTATATGTGGGAGTGTTTGAAGGGAGAAAAAGGATGGGAGAAATATAATTACACTATAATCTCAAAAATAAAAATACCTTTACACCACTAAACTGGCAAATCTAAGTTTATATATACATATAAATTTATAAATATAAATAAATATATACATATATTACAAAACTTAAATCACAGTGAATTAAACTATTTAAATAGATCTGTAACAACCAAAGAGATAGAAGTTGTTAGTATTCATGCATACCCTGGCATAGCATGATGCCCTGTGCCCTGCAACGGGCCTGCCAGCATAGCAGATGATACCCTGTCCCTTTAAGAGACAAGCTCCACCCACTCTCTTCTCTTTTTCTTTTCTGCCATTCTCTCTCTCTCAATTCCTCTCTATCCTCTGTCTCTCTGTCTCTCTCTGTCTCTCTGTCTCTGTCTCTGTCTCTCTCTCTCTCTCTCTCTCTCTCTCTCTCTCTCTCTCTCTCTCTGTATTATGTGTGCTTGTCTATGTCTTTCCCATTTTCTCTTCCCTTCCCATTCTCTTTATCTCTAACTCCATACTCAATGGTGGATTCTGTCTCCCACTGCAGTCCTCACATGTGCTGTTTACAACAGAAGTAATACTTAAAAATTATTCCATAAAATAGGCAAAGAAGGAACATTTTAGATATGGTTTACGAAGTCTAAATTACTCTGATGCCAGACAAAAATTCAACAATAATTATCTAACAGATGATCTCATATAATAAACATATATGCAAGAATTGTCAGCAAAATAATAGTAAATTGAATTTATAAACGTATCAAAAACTACAAACAATATTAATTTAACTCAGCCCAAAGATGAGAAATTATTAATCATGTGTTAACCAATAATATATTTCACAACATAAATAGATTCAGGAAAAGAAACCACACAATTTTCTCATTGGCTTCAGAAAGAGACTTTGACAAAATCCAACATCCTTTTGTAATAAGAGCCCTAGAGAACCTATGAATACAGGAGAGATATCTCAACATACTAAGCAATAATCAGCAAAACCCCAGTCAACAATAGTCAGATCAAGAAGAAGAAAAGGATGACCAACCCTTTTAGTTCTTCAGTATAGTGCTTGATATCTTACCAAGAGCAGTAGTAGAAGAAGTCAATGTATCCTTATTTGCAGATAATATTTTCTATAAATTAAAATTACTAAATACTTCACCAGAAAAACACTAAATATAAATATATCCAGCAAAGTAGTATCACACAAAATTAACATGAAAAAACAGTAACATTGCTATATAATAATGACATACACAGAAGTCATGAAAAGAATTTCATTCACAACAGCCTCAAAACAATGCCTTGGAATAAGCCTAATAAAGAAAGTGAAAGGGCCAGGTGGCAGAAAAGTGCTACTTTAATCTCAGCACACAGGAAGCAGAGGCAGGCTGATCTATGAGTTTAAGCGACCCTGGACTACAAGTTCCAGTACAGGCAGAGTTGCACAGAGAAACCTGTCTTGAAAAACCAAAAGACAGAAGAAGAGAGAGAAAGAGAGAAGAATAGAAAGGAAGTGAAAGAAAAGAAAGAAAAAAAATGGAAGAAAGAAACTGCAGTTAGAGTCATCACAGAAAACATCAATGATAGCCTTTGCTGGAGAGGTTGTGGAGAAAGGGGTACCCTCATCCATTGCTGGTGCGAATGCAAACTTGTGCAACCACTTTGGAAAGCAGTGTGGCGGTTTCTCAGGAAATTCGGGATCAACCTACCCCTGGACCCAGCAATGCCACTCTTGGGAATATACCCAAGAGATGCCCGATCATATGACAGGGGCATTTGTTCAACTATGTTCATAGCAGCATTATTTGTAATAGCCAGAACCTGGAAACAACCTAGATGTCCTTCAATGGAAGAATGGATGAAGAAAGTGTGGAATATATACACATTAGAATACTACTCAGCGGTAAAAAA
>NW_026068274.1:257525-266162 GCF_014885135.2 Alexandromys fortis | reverse complement strand
ACCAAGGCCAGCTGGACTGCGACTGAAAAAGCATGGGATAAAACCCGACTCTCTGAATATGGCGGACAATGAGGGCTGCTGAGAAGCCAAGGACAATGCCACTGGGTTTTGATCCTACTTCATGTTCTGGCTTTGTGGGAGCCTAGCCAGGTTGGATGTTCACCTTCCTAGACCAGGATGGAGCGGGGAGGACTTTGGACTTTCCACGGGGCAGGGAACCCTGACTGCCCTTCAGACTGGAGAGGGAGGGGGAGAGGAGTGGGGGGGAGGGGGGAGGAGAGGGAGGGGGGGAAGGGAGACGGGGAGGGAAATGGGAGGCGGGGAGGAGGCGGAAATTTTTTTTCCAATAAAAAATCATATTAAAAAATAGTTTTTAAAAGTAACCCATAACTATATCCCATAAGTAGGAATGCCTATATACAAATTCAATTTCCCAAAGGCTACAAGTATTAACAGTTGGCACGGGCAGGAATATTGACTCAAGTCTTCTAAGGCATTTAACTGGTAAAACAGAGAGTAAATCTGCCTCTCTTCTTAAGTCTGTGAGGTGCTCAGGTGCACCTAGAAGGCATATTTTCCTTTACTGAAGAGTGGAGCCCAGCATACCAAGTGCATAACTGAGGTTTCCTAAGTGCTTTTCAATAATAGCCCACAACTAACATCAGACATGGAGAATAACCTCATTTTTAGAACATTCATTTTTCTTTCTAATTCATTCTGATGGAGCTCAAGTAGAAGCCTAAAATTTATCTCTCATGCGGATTCAGAAATATTTGGTATGTAGTTAATTTAAAAAATTATATGTTGGGGGAAATGCGCTAACATTGCACTACTATATATTTAAATTATCTTTTCATCGTGTCACATAACTGGTTTTCACTAAAACATTACTTTCATGAGTTGATTTGGGGTACCTGTATAGAGTTCAGCAATGTTTTCCTTAATATAATTAAGTATTGTTGGCTCTAACATTCTGCAATAGGACAATAATGATAAATGAGACTTTGAGGGACTGGTTTAGGAGGAAGTGAGTGGTACCATATAGCAAAGGTATTATTCTTTACTTGACTCCTTTTAAGTATATGGTAAACAGAGAAATATATAGGTTGAACTACATCCTTCACAACACTACAGATATTGTATATTTGTTCTGATAAGAAACAATTAAGTTCTGCAATTGTAAAACAATTCTTTTTGTTAAACTCAAAATGACCAAGGTATCACTACACGATAGGGAAAATGTTGAGACTTGATCAGCTCCACTGCCCACACTCCTGTTTTGAAGGCAGTTTCTACATTTAAATAAATTCATGATTTTGCTTATCTGCATGGAATGTGAGCAGATATAAACTGAGGTTTGTATTGGAGTGTGTTGTTCATAGGAGATATAAAGGGGAAGTGCAAGCAAATGGAAACCAGCCCATCACAATGCTTCAGAATGGTAGTAGAGTAGGGAAGAAAAGGGCAGGACAAGAAAGAGTGTTTAGCTAAAAAAGAATAAAATATTAGCCTATATGTTAGAGGTATCCATTTAAATATATTATATGACTGCTTTATAAATTTAGTGAGAATTTTATCAATAGGTTGTTAGCATCATAAATTCTTATAATGTCCCTCCATCTTTCTAAAAAGTGATTTTTTATTTTTAATTATGTATTTATGTGTGTGGGTATGTGACATATGTGGGGAAGTATCTAAGGAATGCAGGAGATGGTGATATAAAATTCACCTTAGATGGAGTGAGTGGCAGTTGTGAGCTGCCCATTGTGGGTGCTGGGAACTGAACTTGGGTTCTCTAGTAGATCAAGTATCCAATTGTAACTACTGTACCACTTTTCCAGCCTGTCCTCCATCGTTTAAATAATTATAAAATAAATAACTATTATAAAGTTATTCTGACGAATCAGAAGTTTGAGATGTGTTGGGAAGAAGAGAGAAAAAGCATATTGTTGAATAAAGATATTTCAAATCAATAGATTATTGAAAAATATTAAAAAAATGTTGGAACTAAAAAGAAACTGAAAGGTGAGAGCACAGAAAAGAAAATGTAAAAGGAGGAAAAAAATGGATAAATGAGATAAGAAACCATGATAAAAATTAGTTGGGATAAGTAAATATAAGCATCTACTGTATATGTGCCACCTTATGTAAAATCATCCAAAATATGTTTAAAAAACTCCAAAACTAATATAGAAAGAATGTTCTACTTTATAGATATAAATATAAAAACCTGTCATTGCCCAAACCTCAAAATTACTCACAAATACTTGCCTACAGAGAAACTTCAAATTGCACCTCACAGAAAAGATTGCTTATGTCTTCTATGAGGTCCCCTGAGTATTTCTGGGGTAAATGTTGATACCTGAAATCTCTGAGATAATGGATAAAATTAATCTCTTTTTTCTAACATATATTTTCTCATAGGTTTGCTAAGTCCCAATAGATTATATCATTCCTGTCCAAAAAGGACATTATTTCAAATGGTTCAGAATTTCTGCAGATTAAGCATTCACCTCACATTGACAGGGAAACACTGTAGAAATTTTTGCAAGAATCTAGTTAAGTCATCTGAGCTCTGTTTTACATCAATACTGTGTGAATGCCCACTTATAGGTTTTGGATAAAAAAAAAATGTTCAGCTAGACATCTCCATCCTTTTCTTTTCAGTGAAATGCCATTGTTTTATAGTCCTTTACTTCCATAATTAATATTTCCTTCCAGTTACAATTCCTAAATTTACATTCACAGATATACATTCATATGTAAACAGACTCATAAAATCAAGTACACATGCACATACTCTACACATATTTCTGTATTCTTCTTTATTGTGTAAAAAGTAAGCTCTTGAATATACTAACTCAGAGATGATATGTGACCTTGATCTTGGTTCTTAAAAAATACCGTTTAATAAACATTGATTTCAGATAAAATGGAGTTATATGCTTACTCTACCATCAACTCTTGTGTCAAAAGCCAAGCTATATGCCCATGATAATTTCTTTTCATTTTGATGTGGGAAGCACAGAGGTTGCTGTACTCACAGAAAAGCACTAAGGGAACCAGGGATGCAAAACACACAGGGTTTTTTTTTTTTTTTAAGGGAATAGGTGTATTTTGTTTTCTACCCAGGAGGCTAGGGGCATACATGGTGTAATAGCCTTATAATCTTGGTAGTATCTGTGTGACCAGAGATCACACAGGTTTCTCCCTGAGACCCTTGTCTTCAGCTTTTTCTTCTCAGTTAATCTATAGATTAACTCATCTTCATGGAAAATGGCTTATATACTTTACAAAGAGTTTTAATGTACTCAAATTTTAAGCTTCATTGAGCATGAGGGCTTGTATTAATTGTCACCAGGAATTTTTTCACCACATTGTGTTGTGTTTAAATACATAAAATAAACTATTCAAGGCCATACTCTCAAAGTTTGAGCCAACACTGGCTATGAGTTTTGCTGACAAAAAAAAAAAATACTGCATTCTTCTGTTCCTCAGAACATCATTGTGTAGGTGTTCATAGAGGCACTGCAATTTTCTCTACAAGATAAGCTTCTTTTAAAACTCACTTGTACATGGCTTACTTGTCACTTTTAACCTTGCTGTCCTTTACATTCTAGTATCTTTTAAATAAGTAATAAATATAAAAATAATAAATGGATAAATATTAACAACTAATTTTTTGATATCTGTTTTTCTTAATGTTTGCTTTTGAATAATAACCTACAGGCTTTTTTTCTTATGTGAACTTATCCAAAGATGGTATTTTTATGCAGTGATGAGAGCCATAAGTCCATAGCAAGACTAAAAGAGTAAGTTCATCAAATCTACTGGAAGACATTACAATGACAAATCACACTTCGTACAAATGTGAGCAAATTATAACATTCATTTATTGCCTTCATAATAATTATATTATGTTTTAACTAAGAAATATAAGAAACATTATTCTATTTTTGAAAATCATATAAAGTGATGGGCAGCAGATCAGCATAAGAGCATATCTGAAAGAGTTTAGCATATTATCATATCGGGATTCCCTAATATCTTGGAGGTCAGAACATATTCCTCTCTGTCTTACCTTCCATTTGTCCTCAACAAGAATTGAAGTTCCAAAGGAACTAAAAATATTTAAACTTCCTGAGTTTTAAACTTCCAAAACCCATATAACATATTTTGCCAAGCTATCTGTGATTTATTTTTACAATTTCTCCAGGGAATTAAATCCCTTGCCTTCAATTATAACACTATATGTTGTCAGCCACTTTCTTCCTAGGGCTTCATATAATTTGGCTTCAAACTTAAAAAAAATTATAAACTATTAAGTCAAAACAAAAAGTTGCTTCATTTTATTATTCAACAATGCAATCTGTACATTGTTTCCTTTATTTCTTGGTCATTTACTTATTAATGACTCCAAACTTTAGATGTCATATTTTTTAAACTCTTTACATCCACAAGAATAAGAGCAGAAATTTGAGTTCTCATTTTAATTAGGTAAAATTCTTGAGTGTTTGCCTTATTTACTGTAAATAGAACTTTATTCAAGTTTATCAGTGAGTTCCTTTTTTTTTTTTTTTTTTTTTTTTTTTTTTTTTTTTTTTGGTTATTTTCAAGACAGGATTTCTCTGTAGCTTTGGAGCCTGTCCTGAAACTAGCTCTTATAGACCATGCTGGCTTTGAACTCACAGAGATCTGCCTGCCACTGCCTACTCAGTGCTGGGATAAAGTCATATGCCACCACTGCCTGGCCCATCAGTCACATTCAAACTGCTAAACTGAGTCATAGACTGACTTTCTGTATATTAGTAGACTTTTAATATTTCTACATGATGATAATGTTTATCTGCTCCCATTAATATCATTTGCTTCCATTTTTGTTTATTTTTGATATTTATTCCTTTCTTTACCTCCCTCCCTCTTTTTCAAATGTCCTTCCAAACTCTCCTTTAAATTCATGGCCACTATTTTCATCAATTGTTATTACATGCAAATATATATATACAAATATATATATCTATATATACAAATATAGATATATATATTTGTCCATGTAATTTGATCTTTCTTGTGGAGGATCACCTCTCCAATGTCCAGCTTTATTCAGTATCCTGTAGTTCTTTCTGTAGGATTGAGACCTCACGAGCTTTTTCCTGTTCATCTTGGTGTGTACACAGGTGTGATCCTTGTTCAATTCACATCTTGGATTTCATCTTTAGATTCCATTTCTTCTTCTTTAAACTCTGTTTGCATAGGAGGCAGAATTTTCAAATCTCAGTATTAAATTTTTTTTGTATTTATAATATCTTACTACGAAGGATCTACAAAATCAGTGTCACAAACATAAAGCACAATTGGGGAAAATGTTTGATGAATATAGCATGACAGAAGAGATGAGCTATGATGTTGAAAGCATTTTCGTAAATATAATATCTTCTTAGTAATATTTGTTTTTGGTTATTTCAGCAACCCTAAAAATTGTGAAATTCTTCCATTATATAAGTTTGTTTTGTGAGTGTGTGTGTGTATGTGTGTTTGTGCTGATGGTTTCCTTTGCTGAATAGAATATAATTCTATATAGTCTCATTCATCGATTTTCGATACTGTTTCCTATATTATTGGAGTTTTCTTCAGAAAACTCTTGCCAAAATTCTTAACTTAAAGTATGTTATTTGCTTTTCTCTAGGAATTTCATTGTTTCTTGTTTTCAATTAAGGCATCTGAGCCAATTTTAAATGAATTTTGTGCACAAAGAGTGCTACATATCTGATTTCATTCTTCTGTAGATGGAAATCCAGTTTTACCAACACCATTTGTTGAATAGTCTCTTTTCACAGTATACTATTTTGATTACGTGACTACATCTGTGGAGGTTTATTTCTGAATCTTTTGTTTTACTCCATTTGTGCACATTCCTGTTTATATAAGATCAGTACATGCTACCTTTTGTACTATTACTCACAGACTTGTTTCATATGAAATATTATGATCTTTCTAGTAGTATTCTGCTTAGGGTTGCTTTGTCTATACACAGTTTTTAATATTTCCATATGGATTTGTAAAGTTTTTATTTCTAGTTATGTAAAAAATAACATTTGAATTTTAAAGTAAATGATATCAAATCTGTAGATTACTTTTGTAATATGGGTATTTTCAAAATATTTTTTTCTGAGAGTATGGAAATTTTCTCCATTTTCTGATAGTTTTATTGACATGTTTTCAGTGTCTTAAAATTTCTATTCCAGAAGTGATTATAAATTTGGGGAAATTTATAGTCCTAAATTTCTTCAGTTTGTTTTTTACATGGAATGATATTTGTCCTTCATTTATAAACGATGACTTTGGCTAGCTATAATATTATTGTTTGTTAGTTGGGATCTTTTAAAGTTCGCATTGCATCTTTCTAAGTACTTCTGCTTTCTAAAAATTTATAATCGGATATATAATTTTAATTCTGTAAATACCAACCTTTATATATGCCTTTACCTTTAGCCAATATTTTTAATCATTTTATGATATCAGTTTTTAAATTATGTATCTTGGTGAGTTTCATTTCTGTTCTTGTGTATTTAGTGTTCTGTTGGCCACTTGCACTTCTATGGACATCTTTTTCTTAAAACATAGGATATTTTATTTAATAATTATATTGAAAATTTTTCTTTGCCTTTGACTTGGAATTATTCTCATCTTATGCTCATAATTCATAGATTTGGTCTTTTCATGGTGTTCCAAAAACCATGCATGTTCTGTTCACAAATATATGTATTTTTTATTTTCTTTTACTCAGTAACCATCCTCTAATTTTTCTTTGAGTTCTGTTCTGTTAATGAGGCTTTCTACTTAAATTTTAACAGCTTTAGTGAATTTTCCATTGCCAGTTCCTTTTCAGTTAGATTTTCTTTAGCATTTCAAGCTCTCTATTGAATTCTATTTCCATATGCTAAATTTAGTTTCTTATTTCATTTGTTTTTATTTTATTAAACATCAATTAATTTAGTCCTCTTCTCTTAGGTTATTTACATGTTTGTGTTCTTTTATAATTCATTGAGCTCTTTAAATGTTTATAATTGCTATTTTGAAGTCCATGTTTTGAAATTCATCTAAGTCATTCTTAGGAACCAACACATACGAGATTGGTAGGATTTGGGATTGTATTGTTTTTTTTTTTTTTTTTATATTGCTTTTGCTTTTTTTTTCCATGAGACCTGGGCAACCAGAGTAAGTTGTCCATTGTGTCATTTTCTTTATTGTTGTAGCCCACCACACTGTTGGCTACAGGTACAAGATGGCAGTCAGCTTATAGGAGGTGCATGCCTTTCTTTTTCAATGACTGTTTGGGCCAAGTATACTGGTTTGGCTCAAGGAAGCTCTGAGGTGACAGACTGTTGGTGTTAATGATGTAGGGACTGTTTATCTGATCAGTGCTGAGATGTGTATGGTCTATATGATTTTAGCAGATTATGAAGTAAGGGAAGGCTTTCAGGTAGTTTGGATAGAAGAAGTACATACCCAGCTGCACATCATGCCAGGCTGCATCATGGAATATTGTCTCAAGTGGGTTCAGGGTTTGTGAGCTTCAGGTGATGGATATAGAGTGATGTATTATCAAGTTGATAAACATGTATTCCTGATCTCTCCAAGGCCTTTATCATGAAGAAGTGTTGCATTTTGTCAAATGCTATTCAGCATCTAATGAAATTATCATATTTTTTCTTTAAGTTTATTTATATGATGGATTATATTGATAGATTTTTATATGCCGACCTACCCTGCATCTCTGAGATAAAGCCAACTTGATCTTGGTGGATAATTTTTTTCATGTGTTCTTGAATTCAGTTTGCCAGTATTTTATTGAGTACTTTGCATCCGTGTTCATAAGTGAGATTGGCCTGTAATTCTCTTTCTTGGTTGAGTCTTTGTGTGGTTTTGGTATCAGGGTAACTGTAACCCCATACAAAGAGTTTGGCAATGTTCCTTCTGTTTCTATTCTGTTGAACACTTTGAGGAGTATCTGTATTAGCTCCTGTGAGAAGTTCTGGTAGAATTCTGCACTGAAGCCATCAAGCCCTGATCTTTTATTGGTTTGGAGGTTTCTGATGAAAGCTTCTATTTCCTTGCAGTTTATATGTCAATTTAAATTGTTAACCAGGTCTTGATTTAAATTTGGTATATGGTATCTATCTAGAACATTGTCCATTTCTTTTACATTTTCCAATTTTGTGGAGTACAGGTTCTTGTAGTATGACCTAATGATTCTCTGAATTTCCCCAGAATCTGTTGTTATCTCCCCTTTTTTGTTCCTGATTTTGTTATTTTGGATATTTGCTCTCTGCCTTTTGATTAGTTTGGAAAGGGGATTGTCTCTCTTGTTACTTTTTCAAAGAACCAGCTCTTTGTTTCATTGGTTCTTTGTATTGTTTTCTGTGTTTCTATTTTTTTATTTCAGCCCTCAATTTGATTATTTTATGTCCTCTACTACTCCTGCATGAGTCTGCTTCTTTTTGTTCTAGAGATTTTAAGTGTGCTGTTAAGTTACCAATGTGAGCTTTCTACATTTTATTTTTTTTCTTTCTTTTTTTTATTTTTGAAAAATTACTGCCTCCTCCCCGTTTCCCATTTCCCTCCCCCTCCTCCCCC
>NW_026068274.1:243440-257372 GCF_014885135.2 Alexandromys fortis | reverse complement strand
CCTTCATTGTCTGCCACATTCAGGGAGTCCGGTTTCATCCCATGCTTATTCAGTCCCAGTCCCGCTGGCCTTGATGGGCTTCCAATAGATCAGTTCCACTGTCACAGCGGGTGGGTGCACCCCTCGTGGACCTGATTTCCTTGCTCATGTTCTCCCTCCTTCTGCTCCTCATTTGGGTCTTAAGAGCTTAGTCCGGTGCTCCAATTTGGGTCTGTGTCTCTATCTCGAACCATCGCCAGATGAAGGTTCTAAGGTGATATGTAAGATATTCATCAGTATGGCTATAGGATAGGGTCATTTCAGATTCCCTCTGCTCAGTTGCTCAAGGTACTAGCTGGGGACAGCTCCCTGGACACCTGCGAGCCCCTCTAGAGTCAAGTCTCTTGCCAACCCTAAGATGGCTCCCTTTATTAGGATATATATTTCTCTGCTCCTGTGTCCACCCTTCCTTTATCCCAACCATCCCATTCCCCCAATCTCCCCTTCTCACTCTGGTTTCTCTTCAGATCGTATAAATCTTTCTCCTTTTACATTTTCTTTATGTGGGCACTTAGTGCGATGAACTTTCCTCTTAGCACTGCTTTTATAGTGTCCCATAGGTTTGGGTATGTTGTGCCTTCATTTTCATTTAATGCTCAGAAGTCTTTAATTTCTTCCTTTATTTTTTACTTGAGTCAGGGGTGATTCAATATTTCACTATTCAATTTCAATGAGTTTGTAGGTTTCTGAGAGTAGTGTTGTCAAATTCTTTCATCCATGGTGATCCAATAAGACACAGGGGGTTACTCCAAATGTTTTGTTTCTGTGAAGGTTTTCTTTGTTACCGAGTTTGTGGTCCATTTTAAAGAACTGCAGAGAAGAAATTATATTATTTTGTATTTGAGTGGAATGTTCTCTAGATATCTGTTAAGTATATTTAATTCATGACCTCGGTTAGTTCTCTTATTTCTCTGTTAAGTTTCTGTTTGGTTGGCATTCCCATTAGAAAGAGTGGAGTGTTGAAGTCTCCTAATTTTAGTGTGTGAGGTATGATTGTGATTATATTTTAGTAATGTTTCTTTAACTGCAGTAAGAAGCTATTTATGTGTTTCCTGGATGTCCAGCAGCTCAGATCCGAAATATTCACACATAAACTATATTATTCAAAATACTGCTTCACCCCTTGGCTCTAACTTCTTATTAGCTAACTCATATATCTTAATTTAACTCATTTCTAGTAATCTGTGTATAACCACATGACTGTGGCATACCAGGTAAAGTTCTGATGTCTGTCTCTGGCCAGGCTACATGGCTTCTTTCTGATTCTGCCTCTTTTCTCCCAGCATTCAATTTAGTTTTCCCCACCTACCTAAGTTCTGCTCTAACAACAGGCCAAGTTAATTTCTTTATTTACCTATGGTATTCACAGTTTACAGAGGGCAATCCCACATCATTTAACATATGTGGATCCTCTTATATTAGGGGCATAGATGTTCAGGATTGAGTCTACATCTTGATAGATTTTCCTTTTATATTATAATGTATACTTTTCCATCTCTTCTGATTGATTTTAGTTTGAAATCTATTTTGTTTGTTATTAGGATAGCTACACCTGCTTGTTTCTTGGGTCTATTTTACTGGAAAACCTTTTTCCAACACTTAACTCTGAGGTAGTGTTTCTCTTTGAGGATGAGGTGTGTTTCTTGTATACAGCAGAAGACTGGATCCTGTTCTCATATCCATTCTCTTAGCCTGTGTCTTTTTATAAGTGAATTGGGTCCATTGATATTAAGAAATATTAATAACTAGTGGTTGTTAACTCCTATTATTTTTCAGGAATAGTGTTTGTGTGTTTCCATTCTTTGAGCTTTATTGGTGGGAGGTTATCTGTTACCTGTGTTTTGTGGGTACAGTTAGCTTCCTTGGCTTGGGATTTTCCTTTTAGTACTTTCTGTAGGGCCGTGTTTGTAGATGTGTATTGTTTAAATCTAGATTTGTCATGGAATATCTTGTTTTCTACACTGATCATGATTGAAAGATTTGCTGGGTATGATAGTCTGGGCTTTCCTCCATAGTGTCTTAGTGTCTGCAGCACATTTTCCAGGACCTTCTGGCTTTCATCATTTCCATTAAGAAGTCGGGTGTAATTCTTATAGGTATACCTTTATATGTTACTTGACATTTTTCCTTTGCAGCGTTTAATGTTCTTTCTTTATTCTGTATGTTTTGCATTTTGATTATTATATGGCAAGGGGACTTTATTATTTTTTCCAATCTATTTGGTGTTCTGTAAGCTTCTTGTACCTTCATAGGGGTATCCTTCTTTAAGATGGGAAAGCTTTTTCAATGATTTTGTTGAATATATTTTTTGTATGTTTGAGCTGGAGTTCCTTTATTTCTTCTATCCCTATTATTATTAGGTTTGGTTATTATTTCATGATTTCCTGGATGTTTTTTGTTGGGAATTGTGAACCCCCAGATCCTGAACAACTTGTTTTCTCCTGCTCTAAGTACCTACAGCTGCTCTGAGCATGAGACCCTCAGCAGTTCCTGATGGAAGGAGAATGGTATCTAGTGCATTTGTCTGGGGTGTGGCTATCCCTATATAAGCTTCCATTGGAAACAATAAAAGGGGCAGTCTTGGGGCATTCTGGTATCAAGGATGACCCATGTCTCTCTCTGTCTGTCTGTCTCTGTGAGTCTTTGTGTGTTTCAATCTCCAGCTTCTTGCCCAGCTCGTGAACTATATGGTGGCACATAGGACACAGAAGGGTGTGGTATGCCACAGTTTTTGTGAAGAATTTGTTGGATTTAGTGTTTTCTTTGACCAATTTCTTCTATAGTATTTTCAACACCTGAGATTCTTTATTTTATCTTTTGTACTCTGTTGGTTATGCTTGTCTTGTTGTTTCCATTTGTTTACCCAGATTTTCCATATCCAGAATTCATTTGGTTTGCATTTTCTTTATTACCTCATTTTAGTCTTCATGTGTTGAACTGTTTGCTTCACCTGTTTGATTGCTTTTTCTTTGTTTTCTTGAGTTTGAGTGATTTACTAATTTCTTTCAATTTTTGTTTGTCTTTTCCTCCATTTTGTTAAGGGAGTTATTCATTTTCTCTTTAAAGCATCATCTTCATACTATTACACTGAAAGCTGGTTTTTTCTGCTTCTTCTGGTTTAGAATGATCATGTCTTCCTGTCATGTGACCTCCGAATTCTGGTGTTACCATGTTGCTTTTTAGATTGTTGGGTGAATTCTTGCATTGGCACCTACCCATCTCTTCCTTCAAATGAGGCCTTCATTGTCTTTGTGTCTTGGTCCTATTTTTGCAGTGGGTGTCTGAGTCTTTGGAAATTGTTCTTGGTCTGCTCTGTTCTGTCAATGTCTGTGTCTCAGGAATCCTCTGAGGTCTCTCTAAACCTGCTCTCTTGCTCTTCCCTCCTGGTTCACTCTCTTGGTGCTCTCTCTTGGTACCCTCAGTATTGTAACAAACTCTTACCTTGGAGGTAGGTTGGGGATAGTAGCTTGCAGGGTCCGGTGGGTGGGGGTGGGTATTGGGGGTGCCTACCTGCAAGAAACTCTCCTGTTAGCTGGTTAGAGAAACCAAGGGTTTAGGGGAGGGGCCTGGGAATTTGTCCCACTGTGGAAGTCCTAGATAGTGGGCAACACACAGCATAGCTGCTCTCTCACCTCTTAGTCCCCTCAGCATTGCAGCAAGTTGTGTTTCAGAGTTCTACCAATGTTTCAGGAGAATGGGCAAGTTTGATGGGCAGGGGGATGGGTCTAGTAGCTTGCAGGGTCCAGAGTATGGGGGTAGATATTAGGGGAGACTACCTACATGAAACTCTGCTGATGGATGGCTAGAGAAGCCAAGGGAGTTAGAAGAGGAGCTTGGGGATTTGTTCCACTGTGGAGCGCCTAGGAATGTAATGTCCCAAAGCATGGCTGATAACAGAGTGAAGGTTTGGAGGCAGGAGGAGCTCAGAACTCACACACTGGGAATAGTCTTGGTCTTTTGAAACCCCAAAGCCTGCTCTCAGTTCTTTTCCTAATGGTATCCTTTCCTTTATTCTACTTCAGATGAGGCTCTCTTTAATTTCCATATCTCCTAATCATATGCCTTGACTCCAGCTTCTTTTTAAACAATATGATATCTGGCTTCTGCATTGTGACTCAAACAGAGTGATCCAATGTAATTATCTTTCCATTGTTGATACTTTAAACAGTGAAATATTGTCTAAATAGTAGAACTGGATTGTACGATTATGGAGTCTTTGGGCTCACCTACTGCCTGGAACATCTTTTAGAAGTGGCTTTTATTTCTTCTCCTCCCTGGTATGGAAATATATAACTGAAAAATTTTCAAGTTGTTTTTCAGAAAATCACCTATTTTTTTTGTTGGCACTTTTTTCTTATTCAGATTCTTTATCAAGTTCAGAAAACCCACTGTATGCCTGTGAGAAAACAAGCTTTTATAAAGTTTATGATCATGTAATACAGAAAACCTTCTTATTGGGCATCAGTTGACCATGTAAACACAGTTGTCATTCATTAAATAATTTTTTATATATTAACATATTCATAAGGTTAGACAAATACAGATACAATACATAGTAAACTGAAAGAAATATATTCAGAATTAAAAAAACTAGCATCACAACTTCAAGCAAAGACATAAGTAGATAACTCAGATAATTTCCCTTATTCTTCTTTTTAAGATAATCTTTTACTTCCTCTCATTTATACACTATATAGAACAACCCTTATACCAGAGAACAGGGTATGTAAATATCCCTGTGTGGACTTATCAAATAACTCATCATGATAAAGTAAAGTGTAAATTACAGTAGCTGACACAGAAACTTATACAAGAAAAGTCTTTGGTGAGAAAGGTGAGAGGAATCCTCCAAAGCAATAAAAATCACAAAAGAGATATTTAGTAATTGCCTGAGTACAACAAGTGTTGTTCAGTGTTATATTAGAGTCACCTGTACAGTGACAAAAAATACTAGAGGAAAAAAGAAAGTAAGATTAGAATTAGGAAGGTCTATAATGGATACAGATGAAAGTACATATGAAAAAAACACATGAACATTGTTGACTTCTTCTACACACTGCCCATTGTTTTGAAACTAAATGATTAAGGAAACAAAGTTACTCCTCTTTTTAATATCCCCTATGTTGTGTCTTTGGTTTGGGCTATTTTGGTATAATTTGATAGTCATATGAAGAGCAAGTTATTCTGAAAAATATATAGGATAAGGATGGACCTAACAACATGTGTTATTTCTTTATAATGCTGCAATAAAGACACATCTATGAAAGATCAAGACCTGTAATATCATTATTCAGTGGTGTGGAGTCATGTCATGAAGTCAACTTAATAATGGTTTGCTGATTATTTGGTATTTTGATGTCTAATTTATTGAGTTCTTTATATATTTTGAAGATCAGTTCTATGTCCAATGTTGGGTTAGTGAAGATCTTTTATCATTCTGTAGGCTATCACTTTGTCTTATTTACCATGTCCTTTGCCTTACAGAAGTCAGTTTCAGGAGGTCCCATTTATTGATTGTTCCTTTCAGTGTCTGTGCTACTGATGTTATATTTAGTAAGTGGTCATCCATGCCAATGCATTCAAGGCTACTTCCCACTTTTTCTTCTTTCATAATCATTGTAACTGGAATTATATTGAGGTCTTTGATCCCTTTGAACTTGAGTTTTGTGCGTGATGATAGGTATGGATATGTTTGTAATCTTCTACATGTTAACATCTAGTTATGCCAACACCATTTGTTGAAGATGTTTTCTTTTTTCTATTGTACAGTTTTGGATTCTTTGTCAAAAATTAGGTGTTCATATATGTATGAAATTAGGTCATGGTCTTCAATTTGATTCATCTCAAGGCTCAGTGATACCACTCTGGTGAATATACTCAAAATATATGATTAGTCATACCACAAGGAAACTTGTTCCACTATATTGATAGCAGCATTTTCATAATAGCCAGAATCTGGAAACCCAGATGTCTCTCACCTGAAGAATGGATAAAGAAAATATGGTACATTTGCACAATTGAGTATTTCTAAGCTGTAAAAAAACAATGACATCATGAAATTTGTAGGCAAATGGATAGAACTAGAAAAACTCATCATGAATGAAATAACCCTATCACAGAAAGACAAAAAACAATATTTATTCTCTCTTAAGTTGATATTAGTTGTAAATCAAAGGATAATCAGGCTACCATGCATAGCTCCAGAGAAGCTAGTACCAAGTAGAACCTGAGGGATGCATGGATTGCCATAGGAAGACAATTAGAAAAGATCTCCTGGGTAAACTGGGGGTGGGGGCAAAAGAGAGTAGTGGGTGGGGTTGAGAATATGAGGGAATGAAATGGTCCAGTTTGTGGAGGATCACAGCAGGAGAGCCGAAGAAAGAGATAGAGGGAGCCATTATCGAATCCAGCTTCATGATCCTGGGCTAGACCATGTAAAGAGAAGGAGGAGGGGAACGGAAAATGGAGAGGCAAGTATCACAGCCAATAAGTCTCAAAGAGGGTCTCTAATTTATAGTACCGTGTTATCTATTAATAGCAATACTTTGACTTCTCTTTCCATTTGTGTCACTTGTATTTCCCTTTCTTGTCATATTCCCCTAGCTATATGATTACAAGCCTGTATAGTGACTAGGAATAAAGATAAGAATGGCTATGTCTTAATTCTGATTTTAATGGAATTTTTAAATTTCCCTCTTCTATTGATATTATTGGCTATGTGATTTTCATCGATAGCATTTGAAGTATGTTCAATGAATGGATTATATAAGGAAGGTCACCTGGGGAAAGGGCAGCCCCAACCCTGAGCTGGAACTTAAGGTGGAGGGTGGAGCATGCCAGGAGAACCCTTTAACAGGCAGAGACCAATGCTGGGAGAACCTGAAGAGCAGGTCTACTTTGATATGTTGAATAGACTCCTCAGAAGTTTGTTTCAGGTTTGAAATCTAACAGATAGTAAAATGTAGGTGATATGAAAGGCACAAGTTGTAGTAATATGGTGGTAAGAAATGTTTAATTAGGGAGAAACTGGGAAATAGAGGAAACAAGAGGGCAGGGAACTGAATATTAACAAAAATGAATGGGGCATGAAAAAGCAATTACAAAAAGGACTAACTTGCAACCAATCTTTAAAAGTAATATACATTATAGAGCAAAGCTCTTATAATTGATAGAGGATGCACTGAATTAGAACAATATGATTTGGAAGGTAATTAGAAACTTTGCAATAAAATTTAAAAAAAAATCATGAGCAAACATCCAAATTCAATTTTTAGTTATAACTCATATATTCTTGATAAAGGAAAATAAAGATTTCTCTGCAGGATTTGTTCATAAGTGCTTTATACTGCAAAGACGCAGTATTTCCCTTTGTATCATATGATCACACTGATTTAGTACACCAAAGTACTGTGGTAACTGGGGACTCTACAAACCAACTAAAATGTATACAGGGTGTTGTCAAAAGATCCACCCATAGAAATTATGACTGATATATAAATGATCAACAACATATTGGGCATGTAACAAATAAAAGAAATAATGATTGGTCTTCAGTTTAATCAAGACTTACACAGCTATTTTCAGATTTTCCTACTTTAACATGTCAGATTGGTTAAGAATAAAAAAACTGGATAGACTCTGAATCCAGAAAATGTCATTACACATGAGCAGGCAAAGTTACCTTACAGGTTCTCTTGCCAATCTGCTCATTCTGGTTCTAAGAAACAAAAAAGAGCAACTCATAGGCATAGGGGGTATTCTGAGAAAATGTCCTGACTGAATGCATGAGGCAACAATATCTGCTTAAGAAGCAAAATAACTATGTCCAACCATTTTTTCTAAATTCAAGAGTTTGCTATACAGTCTCAAGCACTACTGAAGATATTGCTCCTATCATCTTCTTCATGTAATATGCATCGAAAATTATATGCATCCTAAAATGTCAACTTTCTCTTACTCAGAAGGTGATCATTAGTAAAGTTGGTACATAGAAGTTGAAACATCTATATGGCCCTCTGGAAACATAGATAACCAGAAATTTTCACCCAGTCTTTTTTATCTCATACCATGAGGATGAAGTTGTTCACTAACAAAATCACTTTGGAATTAATCCAAGACAAAGGACTGTCCCTAACTGGATCTTGAGATGCTAATGTCTTAATTGGGAGCATAGCATTCAGGGGTTTAATAAATTACACTTCAGGGATTGTGGTAACAAAGGTTTTAATTTGTTTGGCACAGGTTAACACGACAAGAGTTTTGTTTAATTGCTACCTCATTAATAAGAGTTGCAAACTTTATTTTATCCCCTTGCAACTTGTTAATTGGGGCCTTAATAAATTAGTAGAATTGAAGCAAATTCACTCTCTAGGAGGCCTTAATAAATTGGTGGAATTGTAGTAATTTCACTATCACTGAGTGATATGAACCCTTTATTGTATAAACCAAAGTTCTATGGTTGTTGTGATAATAACAGAAAAAAATGAATTACGAAAAAATAAAATTAACTTTCTGTAAAATATAACAAACAATTAGCCAGATACTAGTCTCTGCTTGATATTTCGTAATTACTAAATACATAACAAGCAAATAACATTTAAATTATCCCAAATTCCCCAGATGCATGCTTGATTTGTCTAGCTGATATTAGTAACATACTATCCAACTGAGGATCATTATTAACACTAGATCTTTGTCTCAAAGAATTTCCTCATCAAAATACATATCATCAAAATAAGATTAATCAAATCACAAATTAATCCAGTCCCAATACTATGTAAAAAGAATTCCTTTGAAAATATCATTTCTCTATAATTTAGTCTAAAGCACATATGGCTAAAAATATTCTGATTCCTATAAATATGATGAAAGAATGTAATCAATGATTTACTTTATAAGAATCGTTGCACACTCAGATACAGATCTTTTCATATTCTTTTGGAATAAGAAACATTTTAACTTATTTTTAATATTTAAAATACACAGATAAATTTTCACAACTTCATTTAAAGCACTACAAAATTTGTACTCACTACTGAACCTACCAGTCTCCAACTGAAAGCTCCAAGATAGCTTCAGCTCTCTGTCATAACCTCTGCAAATGAAGCTTTGTTGAAGGGTGTTTGGTGATGTGAAAGAGAGACTTGAGGTTCCAGTATTTTAACACTTGCTCTCCAGTGGGTGGTGCTGTTGTTGAGCCCTTGGTAACTCTACCAGATTTTTTTTTTAAATTTTTTTGTTTGTTTTAGGAAAAAAAATGCATTTTGTATCCAATTATAGGGTTGGCATATAAAGATTTTTGTCTTTCTTTGTGTTGTTTCTACTTTCTGCCTTCCTGTTTATACAAGGTAGTTTCTTGTCAAAGGCCACTGGATACCTTTAATGTTGGCCAGCTCTTGTTGAAATGTAACATTCCCACTTTCAGATTTTTGTGGAAAAAAAGAACAAAATATATAAGAGGTTTAAAACTCCCAAGGAACACCAGAGTGTGCTTAGGACTTGCAAGAGACAAAACTAAGAATAATAATAAAATGTGGGTAAATAATATTTAATTTGTTACATTGTATTACAAATGTAATTTGAATTAAAGTCTGTTTTTAATAAGTTGAAAACTTTACGTTGCTATGCCTCATAAAATTATAAAAATGGAGATGATTCAGTAAGTAGGAAAAATTAAAAATGTTGAAACATATGTAAGTATGCCAATATGGATTTGGTACAAGGCTAAAGGAAAAGCTTTTAGAATAGAAGCACTTTAGATTGTAAATTAATTCTGTCCTAAGGTAAAGGCTTGCTCTAAAGTAAAAAATAAAAGATAAGGAGAAAATTAAGGGTTGATATATATATGTATATATATGTATATATGTATATATATGTATATGTATATGTATATCATATATATGTATATGCATATATATATGTTGTAACATAAAATAAAAGAATTTTAGTATAAATAGGTGGGAATAATACTAAAATTTAGAACACTGGGCTATGGACCTCATATCTCTTCTGGTTTCCACCAGTGAAGTCCTCTTAAGTTGATCTATTTTAGTAACATTAGTAAAGGTAACCTTTTTATTTAAAATTATAAAATAAAATTGTATTGTTACAGAATTTTTTATTTAACCTAATTTAGAATAAATAGATAATATACTTTCATGCAAATAATGTTATTAAATTATCCATTTTAATGACTAATTTGGTGTGTCTGTACATTGCAAATGTATTAAAATTTTAGGTTTTAGTAAAATATTGTTTGGTTCCTATTGATTTATTCGGTTAAATAGGCAAAGTCCCTCAAGTCAACACCATCCAAAACTCAAAGAAGGCTAAAGTGGAAAAATAAAAAAAAAAATTGAGAATAATGACCTCACAGGATTATCCTTTTGTTGTAGTTACTATTCAACATTCAGCTGAGAAACACTTGCTAAGAACACCCTCTTCACATGCTTTCCTGAGAAATGAAGGTTATTTATTTCCTAAACTAGTTATCCAGTTTGTAGTCACCATCCTTCTTAAGGGAGATCAAACAACATAAAATAAAGCTAAAGTTGGAGAGCAAACTTTGATTTCTCTGATAGACATTGAAATTAATTATTTGAGGATAAAATGGTTGCTTATCAAATCTGACTTGATAAGGTACATACTTGAAAGTTTTACATATCCTGGTAATTATAAATGTTGTCTTTTTCTGGATCTATCAAGGCAAAAGCACTGACACTGGGTACTCCTTACAAAAGGTGTGCTTCACTCTGATTCCTAGTCTTTAAACTATCAGAAGAAAAATGGGCCAAAGTTTGTATGTACCCCCATTTGCTGCATTTTTCTTTGAATGCTCCCAGTTCTATTTTGAGAGAAAATGGACTCCTCAGTGGCAACTAAAATAAATAAATTAAATGTGAGTAAATATTATGAAGCATCTAGAAGCTATGTAAACTCTTAGTAGGATGGCACTCACAGGTTGTTTGAGCTGCCAGAAATAGGTGCTGAATCCACTGGAGGACAGAATTTGGCAGAAACTCAGGGCAATACATTTTTAAATCTCATAACAAAATTATATTCATTAGCATGTTTAACTTGCTTATGGCTGAGAACCACTATTTTGATTATAACATGGAAAAGTTTTTTGCTAGGAGGTTTACTGAATCTGGATAACTAGAAAAGAAATAAGAAAGAAATAATATACATTTTAGCCCATTTAGTAGGAAAAATTGTTAAAAGTTACATGATCATAATTGTTCTTGTAGAAATGCTTTACTTACATTAAGCCAGCAATTACAAGACCAGGCTATCCAAATACATATATCCAAAACAACAATGAAACATGCAGTTTGTAGTCCAACACTGAGTGTGTTGGATTAAATGAGATGTCCCCATAATTTTCTGGCATTTGAACACTTGGTCCCTATTTGGAAGCCCTGTTTGGGAAAGGGAAAAGAGTGTGATCTTGCTGGAGAAAGACTGTGACTAGGTAGTGAGAGTGTCTCAGACCATCGATGGGATGTCTGCTTCAAAGTTTGACATGACTGGCTAATGTGACAAAGGGCAAGGGAAGGTTCAGCAAAAAGGGGTTCTTCTTGAGCTAATTATCTTTGATTTAAAAAAAAAAACAAAAGTTTCTCACAATTTCCCATCTTTGTTATATTTTTTTCAAACTTTCAGGTGTTGGCCATTTGAAGTGTCAAACAAAAGTAAATTTTGTCACAAGTAATTGATTGGTTTAGCATGGTTTAAGGTGATCCACCTTTCTAGAGGTGGTCATTTGACCAATAATTGACCCAGATCAACCAAAATGTGTCTATCCAGGTTCTACCTTGTCCACCTCCCCTGAAGAAGTAAAATTGACTTCTGTTATGAAATTGGGATGATGATCAAACTGGTTTTAACCAATGAACTTAGGGTGTCTGGTATGGTAGTTTTGAAGCATAACTCTAAAGGGCCTTTCTAAAAGACCACAACTGTCTGATGTAGAGATAAAAGGAAATCTTTCACTGGTGTCTGGAAAGAGATGTGAAGGTAAAGTCAAAGCACAAGTTATTAGCCTAAGCAGGTGTTATGATGTGAAAAAAAACCTCCTAAAGCAAGTAGAATTATTAGGAAGTGTGGCTTTGTTGGAGTATGTGTGGTTTTGCTGGAGGAAGTGTGGGCATGAGCCTTGAGATCTCTTTTGCTCAAGCTTCCCTCAGTGTGACTCTCAGACCATTTCCTGTAGCCAGCATGATGTAGAACTTTCAGCTAACTCACCAGCACAATGTCTGCCTGCACACTGCCATGTCCCAACATGATCACAATGCACTGAACTTCTAAAACTGTAAGTGCATCACTCCAATTAAATGTTTTCCTTTGTAAGAGTTGCCATCTTCATGGTGTCTCTTCCCAGCAATAGAAACCCCAACTAAGACAGCAGAAATTGAGGAGGAGACAGAACAGGAATATGTCAAGTCAAAGTTGATTAAAATCTCTTGGATGGACTCACAAGATCATCCACATTAACAGAACAATTGAGAGCTGTCCTACAGTTTCCTGGGATGTAATTGACCATGGAGAGCAATCGAAAAACATTCTCCCTTGGAGTCCTGCTTGTCACATCAGTAAAGATGCCAAGTATAGTTATTGGACATCCCGAAGATCAGTTACACTGGTCTTGTGCTGTAGGAAATCTTCCATCCAGTGTCCTTTAAGTTACCCTTTCACCTGGGCATGGCCTTTTGTACTATAAATACCAATGTAAAGCACACACACTCTCTCTCTTCTGGTTGCTGGATTTGGTTGCTGTTTTCCCATTCAAGCAAAGAATTGTGATCTGTGAGTCTACCCCTAAATAAATAATCCTTTAATGTACTCAATTTTGAGCCAGTGTGGGATTTTATTTTTTAGCATCCATTTTTATCTGGCATGCCACATGGATCACAACTCCAAACCTACCAGATGGACTGTTCCAAAAGGCCCAAATTTTCCACAGCCCAGGTCTCCCACCCTGCCTGCCTAGCTTGCTTTCACATACACCCTCACCACAGTGAAAATTTTCCAAGCTCGCACTCATTTTACCCCACCACTGCCATGTTTCCTACAGTGCAGTGACTTGCACTGCTTCCAGTTTGTGCTCCCGACTCATGAGTGCTGGGCTCCTTACTTCATGTACAGAGTTGGTTTGACCAGCACCAAAGCAGAAGGCCAAAGGTGCATAAAATGATGCATGCTGCCACCAGTTGTGCCACAGGTTACCACTTTGAAACTGCGACACCTGCTGGACGATAAAGATTATTACACATAAAACAATTTACTGGATCTCATACCACAAGAAACTATTTAATTAATTAATACATGAAAACACTTGAAAGATATAATTGCAGACAACATTAGCATGCAAAATTTTAATAAGTTTTTAATACTACAGATTGTATTCTGTAAGGCCTATATTATTGTGATACAACCATTTATTGGATATTGGGAGTTCAGTTTTTTTTCATATTATATCCTTAAGAAAATTGTTTGATAACGGAACCAAGAATGAGGTACTTTTAGAAATGATGCTGTCTATAGACTAATAATGAACAGCTAGATGACAGGATTAATACTATAAAAAATCAAAAGTTATCTTAAAAATTAATATTATTGAAAAGGATAAAATTAATTTGACTGACAAATTCAATCCATGTCAAAGGGTACTGAGAAATTTTCTGAAAGAATTCATACTGTTTAATTGAACAATCAAAATCTGTCAAAAGATCAAGATAAGTTAGTAGATAGAGTATCTCTCCAGGAAGGCAATCTGAACACTATCCAAATAATGTCCAAGGATGAGACGTTATCTTCAAAGGAAAAACTTCAGACCTTGGAATCACATATTCAGAATGAGGACCAGAGGATAGGTACCTCAAAAAAAAAAAAAAA
>NW_026068274.1:208878-239769 GCF_014885135.2 Alexandromys fortis | reverse complement strand
TATCCACTTGGAAATTGGAAAAAGACAAGATTGCCTGATAAAATTGGGAGCACAGGAGTGTGGGGAGAACAGAGGATGGAAAGGGAAGAAGAGGAAAGAAGAGGAGGGTTGAGGAGAATTTAAGGGAATGGGATAGTCAAGATAGCAGTCAGCCTTGTGGATTCCTGGGAAATTTTCTAGATCCAGGTTTGTGCTAACCTTATAATGACTCCCTCAATCAAGATATCTCTTTTCTTGCTCTCATCTCTCATTCTACCATGGTATTAGGGATTTTAAAGAACATATTAATATAGATACTGATTCACAATATGCAGAAAGAGTTGTTTTGCATATTAAAACTGCTGAATTTATACTAGATGATACAGAATAAACTTTATTACTCCTACAGGTTCAAGATATAATCAAGAATCTGCTTTGTTCCATATACATAACACGCATCTGATCCCATACTGGTCTGCCAGGTCCTCTAGCACAAGGTAATGCAGAAATTGATCAATTCTTGGTTGTAAGCGTGTTTAAGGCCTCAGAATTTCATAAAAAGCATCATGTCAGTAGGAAACATTTAAAGAAAGAGTTTTCTATTACATGGCAACAAAGGAGATTATAAAGAGGGGTCCTACTTGCTCTTTCTATAACCAAACACCACTACCTACAGGGAGTAACCAAAGGGTACTCAAAGGAATGAAATCTAGCAAGTGGATGTGTTCTACTTTATAGATTTTGGAAAATTAAAAATATGTACACCACACCATTGACACTTATTCAGGTTTTCAGGGGCAACTGTTTTGAGCTCAGAAAAGACTGATTCAGTAATCCTACAATCCATCATAGGTATACCTGCACAAAAAAGACAGATAATCATTTGGTATATGTCTCAAAGAAAATGAAACAGTTTTTTGCTTATTATACTATAAAGCATATTACATATATACCAAACAATCCTACAGGTCAGGCAGTTATAGAAAGTTCTATTTGAACTATAAAGGATATGTTAAACAAACAAAAAGGGGTGGAAAATACCCCCAGAAATAGATTACATAATGCTTTATTAACCTTGAATTTTCTTAATGCTATTGAGAAAGAAACAACAGCAGCAGAGAGACACTGGATATTAGAAAAGTCTTCTGAATTAAATCAGCCAGTGTATTTCAAGGATGTGTTGGCCTCACAATGGAAATCAGGAGATGTACTATGTTGGGGAAGGGGTTTCACTCTTGCTTCTACAGGAGAAGAAAAACAAGGATACCATTAAAATTAATAAAAGACTCAGTTTGAAAAAGAGAAATCTTTTGAGAAAGAGAAGTGACAGTTCATCCACAGTGGTGACAACCATACAGGTGGTAAGAAAACCTCATAAGGGTTGGGGCAGGGTTCTGTTCTTGTCTTACAGAATAATACTCATCTTCAAAAAACCAAGAGACCCTGGACATCTAAATGCCTAAAGAAGAAATGATAATTATCCAGATAAGATCACAAAGCAAAAAGAATTATGACTTATGATTACAGATCCTGAACATGCTGATAGTGTTACTAAAAGACCTGTCTTTGGTACCAGCTGCTCAAGGTGTTTCCAACTTGGTTAGCTGAAGTGGTGCAACTTTTTACAACATTCTGGCCAGATCTTCAACTAGGAGCCTCAGAAAAACCCTACCAAATACCCAGAAATTATTTGTAGTTATACCAGATGATAAACTTGGAACTTGGAAGCATCATTTTACTTTCAAAGGATCCCATAGAAAGAACATCACCCCCATGACAGCTGGAAGTAATTGTAGAGAATGACATCCCCTCTCCCAACAAAGTCTATCATCAGAATTAGGGACATCAATTAGGAATTGATTAATGTTGATATAGGTTTGGAGTTTGGAAGGAAAATTATATAGGCTCGGGGATCTCTTTGGATGGAACAATGGATTAGTGTGAACTTACTCAAACTAAAATAATTGTGAGTTATAGAGTGAATACGTGTGAGCTATTATTTATTATCAATTTACATTGGTATTGATTCTTATATATTGATACAAATTTAAATTATATATTTTTTATTTTCTTAATTTCTGTTTTATTTAGAAAAATATTTGGTTCCTATAAAAGTTGTAGGCTAGTAATAGCCCCCATACCTCCTAATGTTAGCATTTTATGTAACCATGGCACATTTTTTTTATTGAGAAAAGGAAAAAAAAAAGTTTCCGCCTCCTCCCAGCCTCCCATTTCCCTCCCCCTTCTCCCACCCTTTCCCCCCTCCCCTCATTCATCTCCCCCTCCCTCTGAAAGCCAGAAGGTCCTGGATAGATGTACTGCAAAAACTAAGAGACCATGGCTGAAATTTAAATTATATTGAATGTGTTCCTTATTTTTGTCTCCAATATTTTTGTACCTAGCAAAGTTATCTTGTCATATTGTATGCATGCATGCATACTTCTACCTCTGCTTGAGATATTTTATATATTGATACATTTTAAAGTCATTGTCCTCATTTGTTGCACAGTTCTTTAAAGATTGTTTAATAATATAATATGAAGTGTTAATCTATAAGTTGTGTAGTTATTAAAAATTATAGGTCAATAGTCATCCATGTTTTTCATACTTATAGTTAGTCTAATCAGGTTCTGTAGATACATAGAGATTGTATTCTGCATAGATGGGTAAACTTCAACCACTTCAAAAAACTATAGAACATGGCATTTAAATAACCTAGGGTTTGTTGACATGAGGCACAATTGCTTCTGGCATCACTGATCTATACCTAACAGAATGTTGACAAAGACACTCCACTTTGAGCTTGTTTTCTTCTTGGCAAAATTGGCCTTTGCTCAAGGAACTGCCCATGCACTGACCATTGACAAAATGTGTGATATTCAGACAGGACAAGCAGGATACAAGAAAAATACTGTCAAATCCTGCCAAGACAGGGTAAGACAGTTTTGAAAATTTTCCTGACTCTGAAAATTGTCTGTTAGTTACTCTAGGGCTTAGCCAAAGTTGGTTGCTACAACATTGCAAATGAGACTTTGGGTGACTGCCCAAGTAGCTAGTTATTTCTATCATTTGTTGCACATTTTAGAAGTTGCTTGATTGTATTTTCTACTTATTTAAATATTAATATTTCCCTTCTTGGGTCTTCAATGGGGTTGGAAACTAGATAGTCATAGTTACTTTTCTTTCATGACTTAGCAAAGTTATTTATAATAAAAGACTCCTTAGGATATGATAATTATTGAAACATTTATCACATGTTTTTTGCTTGATATAGTTTATGCTGGTTTTAATTCTAATTTTTGTACTTGATATTTGTTCTTATTGTATGTAACTCTGTATTAGGCTTAGAACTCTCATATTTAAACAAAAGGGGGTTGCTGTAGGAAAGACTTCAGCCAGTAGTTTTTAAGTTACCTGGCCACTTGGACATGACCTTTTATCTATGTAAATAGATAATGTAAGGCATGTTCTGCAGCGGTTGGATTAATAAGCACCAATGATATTAAGTATTTGAACAAGTTTAATAACAAAACCAGACTCACGAAACCAAGGTTCCAGCGGAGTAGGCGGCGGAAACAGCGAGGAAGGGAAGGGAAGAGCAGCCTCTCTGCGCCTAATTTATCAGTAAACATACACCCGAGGGCAGCCCGCCCACAAGGGGAGGGCTTATCCCTACAATGTTCCCTCTCTCTTTCAGCTGCTGGATTCAGTTGCTGTTTTTACATTCCAGCAGAAGACTGTGATCTGTGAGTTTACCCCTAAATAAATACCCTTTATTGTACTCAATTCTGAGCCAGTGTGGGATTTCTTTTTAGCATCTGTCCTTAGTCTTGTACTTTTAATTATAGTTTAATATTTAGATAAAACTAAACTTAGGCAAAAATAGACAAACAAACTTTTTATAGGGTTTCTGTTGCCATAAAGAGTTGCCATGACCATGTCAACTCTTATAAACGAAAACAATTAATTGGTGTGATTTACAGTTTCACAGGATCAGTCCATTCTTATCATGGTAGGACATGATAGCATACAGGCAGACACTGTGCTGTAGATGGAACTGAGAGTGGAGGAAGAACTACATCTTGATCCTGATGAAAACAACAGGAAGTGATCTGAGACACTGAGCATAACTTGAGCACATATAAGACTGTAAAGTTTACCTCCACAGTGACACACTTCCTCAAACAAGGCCAAACCTAAGGAAAGAAAGCCATAGCTCTGAAACATGCCACACCCTATAAGTTCATGGGCACCAACTATGATTTCTTTCAAGACAGGGTTTTACTGTAGCTTTGGACCCTATCCTAAAACTAACTCTTGTAGAACAGGCTGGTCTTGAACTCATAGAGATGCACCTGCCTCTGCCTTTTGAGTACTGGGATTAAAGGTGGGCACCACCACTGTCTGGGCAATACCAACTTAATAAAAGAAGGCTGAATCCAAACTACAAATTAACATTACTGTGTGCATATTACTAGACTATGAGACTTTGTAAGTTCAAGGTAGTCATGATGAAAAACACAAGGCGGTCTGTATACAGTAAATGGAGTCTATCATAGTTGGGCTCTTGGTTTGTATGAGTGTGTGTAGCAAATACAGATAGGAACAGACACATGGAAAATATTGTTAAATGGAGGATGCTTACTAGTTATCAAAAAACTTAACTAAGGAATCCCTGTTATGATGCTGGAGTTACTATTAGGAGAACTTTTAAACAGAAAGTCCACTGTCTCCTCTCCATTGATGGGCAATCCATTAGTTTCTTTTAACAGAGACATCTTTATCTCATGAGAAAACAGTATTTATAAAAGGTATTGTTCCCTAATAAAACTGAGTGCCTTTGTTTCCATTGAACTGGAGACTTGCTGTTGAATAAAGCAACAGATGTACAGATTTTTATCTATGTTAGTCTTTTCATCTATATGGTGGAATGGATTAATAAGAGACAGAAATATATATGAACATTTCAGTAAAAGAAATTATTGTGAGAGGCAAGCCCAGTAGTGTTCAGGGTTATTTTTACTTAACACATGCAGTCTCAAATCAAGTACTTGAGATCTAAAAAACACAGAGCACAGAAAACAATAAAACCTGATATATATGAGTGAATGAGTCGCATATGAGGCAGCATTTCCTTGATTTTGAAAGGTCACCGTCTGATATCTATAAACTCTATAAATCATGATATCAGGTAACATGCATAACCAAGGAAAATCAACAAGTAACTAACAGAAGTATCTGCCTTTACTGGTGTCTACCATCATACATTGTCTAGTTTGAGTGTGCCTGCAAATGAGGCAGTAAACACATAAACATACACATACACACAAACTCACTAAGTACCCTCTCTGCTCTAAGGAGATCAAGTTGTAGGGTAATATAATGATTAAATGAGACAATTAGATCTTGATTCCTTTATATATCAAATCTCCAACATTTTATTTTAACACATCCTTTGGCACGTTTACTTAATTTATAATCTGAAAAATATAGATAGGAAGAAAGCACAGGGTTAATTTTCCTTAAAACACACAGTTTTGAATCAAGTACTTGAGATCTAAAGAACACAGGCACAGAAAATAATAAAACCTAATCATAAAACAACAACAAACAGCCAACCTGTAACACCCGGTTTTGGTGTTACACCCTCGGTACAGTTTGTGCGCAGCTGTACCGAATGCGAGTCCGGGCAAGGGCCTGGAGATTGAACTCACGACACAGAGACCAGGGTCATTCGATAGGAGATCAAGCGAATGCCGTTTATTCAGACTTGGGGAAGCCCTTTTCTACCTAACTGCAGCACAAAGATCTCACCACCCAGGGAGGTGGGAAATAAACACACAGGAAACTTAGTTAACAATGGAGAAGATTGCCTGTAGCTAAATCACCAGGTGGGGCAGGGATAGCACGGAAACACACAGGAAGCTTAGTTAACAAATAACAAACTGTCCCCGCCAATGCACCCCAGGAATAAGGGAGACCAGGGCCCTACACCAACCCTCTTTGCTTCCTACTAAACAATTACCCCTTCTTTGTAAAAAAAAAAATAATCAAAACAAAAAGCAAAAACCAAGTATGAGTTATATTAATATATGTACCCAAATAAAAAAGCAAATAAAAAGGAAGAGATTCTGTGGTCTCCATGCAAGAAAGATTAGTTGACATTTCATTTTATTTATTTAAAAAGAAAACAAACAATATTTTTTCATTTTACATAGCAATCCCAGTTCCCGCTCCCTCCTATCCTCCCCTTGTCTCCACCTAGTGCCACATCCCAACCCCCAATTCATCGCTTAGAGAGGGTAAGGCACATTGATTTGAGGAAGGTTCAAGGCCCTCCCTACTATATCTAGGCTGAGCAAGGTATACATACATCCAAAGAGAACAGATTTCCAAAAAGCCAGTATACGCAGTATGAATAAATTACGGTGCCACTGCCAGTGGTCCTGCAGTCTGCTCCTGCCATACAACTGCCATACAATGCCACATTCAGGGGGGACTAGTTTGGTCCTATGTTTGTTCCTTCCTTATCTTGTTGGAGTTGTTGAGTTCCCATTAGCTCAGGTAAACTGTTTCAGTGGGTGTCCCATTCATGGTCTTGACCTCCTTGCTCAGTCTCACTACTCCCACTCTTCAATTGGACTGCATAAGCTCAGTCCAGTGCTCTGGTGCAGGTCTCTGACTCTGCTTCCATCATCTGCTGAATGAAGGTTCTATATTGATATTTAAGATATTCATCAGTTTGACTACAGGGCAAGGCCCAGTTTGGGTAATGCCTTCTCTATTGTTTAGGGTCTAAGCTGGAGTCATCCCTGTGGATTACTGAGAAATTCTTCAGTGCCTGATTACTTGCTAGCCCCATAATCAATAGATGAAAGGATTAGAAATGTAACTGATATTATATCTCACACTTATGATGATGCTATGATAGGAAAAGTAATTTCTAGAAAGTTTAAGAAAAATCAAAATGTTGGGTGTTTAAATTGAAGTAAGAAAGTAATTTGAAAAGGAATTGCAGGTAAGATGTTCCCCCCAAACAATTTTTTATCTAGAGATAATTCAAACAGAAAGCCCCAAGCTTCCAGAGTATGTAGGTATGGCAAAGGTCAGTGTTAGACTAATGAATGCAGATCAACAAAGGACAGGCAAGGTGGTCCTTTGCTATCAGGAAATGCCATGATGGGTCTCCCATAGACCCCAATATTACATTTGGCTCTGTCATTCCATGGAAACATTGGAGAAACTCATCCACAGAACAATTAAAAAATTTAATATCTGTTGTTAAAAACTGCACGGCTCTGGATATGACCAATGATAGAAGAACTTTTATAGTTACAACAAAAAGTTCAGCAGGGATAAGAAGTATTTTTGCTAACTGCTATAAAATATCAGAGATCAAAGTGAAAAAAAAATACATATAAATGGCCTTGAAGTTAAGGGTTTGGTAGACATGAGTTTAGACGTAACAATAATTTTACCAAAATCTTAGCCTCCAGATCAACCTCTTTAGGAGGTAAATGTTCAGCTTCTTGGGATGGGAACTTTATCTCAAGTAAAATGAAGTTCAGGATGGGTTGACTGTATAGGGACAGAAGGACAGATAGGAAAATTAAAACCATATATAGTTAACACAACAATGAATTTATGAGAATGTGATTTGTTGCAGCATTTGAAAACACACATTAATAATCCTCCAATCTCAGAAATAAAACATAAAGAATACTTTGGAGAGAAATATTATAAAGTTATTATCAAGAACAGTCACAGATCAATCAGGATGTGCATAAGCAGGATATAGCTGTTGGTGCTATTTCAAGTGTACCAATGGTTAACTGACAAACTTTTATGGATGGAACAGTGGCTTTTGATATTAGAAATATTAAAGGCATTTTATAATCTGCTGTTATAATCTGCTGACCTGGTCTATCACCTGAGTACCCTATCCATTTAAACAAGCCCCACCCACTCCCAACATCCCTCTTGGATTTCCCACCTCTTCTTCAGCTGCTCTTTTTTCTCCCCATCCTTCTTCTGAGGGGTAACTACTGCCTCTCTCTCTTTTTCCCTCTTTCTTCCCCCCATCTTTCTCTGCCTCTCTCTCTTTTCCCCCTTCTCCCTTTTCCTCCTTTTCCCTCCATAACCCACTAAATAAACTCTAAACTAAAACTTTCTCTGCATGGCATGTCTGTCTGTATCTGTCTGTCTCTCACCCACTGTGGTCTCCCACCACCAAGGAGGCCTACTGATGCCTTAGGTGGACTGCTGCAACCGCCCTTTGTGAGACTGGCCTTGGGTAAATGATAACAACTAGAACAGTAGATATAGGAGGAGCTAGATGTTCAACATATTGAAGAATCAATCAACCCTTGGAATTCTCTTATATTTGTCATTAAAAAGAAATCTGGAAAAAGGGAATAATAACAGATTTAAGGGTCATAAATAAGGTGACTCATACAATGAGCTCTTTACAGCCTGAAATTCTCTTCCCTTTTCCATTACCTAAAAGGTGGTCTATTATAGAAGTTGATTTAAATTCTATGTTTTTACTATACCTTCAAAGAACAGAATAGAGAAAAATTTGCCTTCACAGTGTGTGCTTATAAAAATTTCCAGTCTGTTCAAAGACATTAGTTGAAAATTCTTCCACAGGAGATGTTAAAGTGCCACCTTGTGTCAACATTTTCTATAACAGCCATTAGAAATAATTTATAAACAGCTTCCTCGGTTTATAATTTACTATTATATGAATGATATCCTACTAGTTGATTCAGATGCAGATACATTGTGTAAAAATGTTTGAAAAAGTAAAAAAATTAATTTTCCTTGTTGGGGATTACAAATTGTTCCTGAAAAAATTCAAAAAGGAAATTCTATTAATTATGTAGAATATAAAATAGATTTACAAAAATTCAACAACAGAAAGTTCAAAAAGGAGAGATAAATTTAAACTCTAAGTGATTTCTAAAATTGCTTAGAGATATTAACTGGCTATGACTCCAATAAGATTAACTACTCAAGAACTAAGTAGCTTATTTCAAACCTTACCAGGTGTAAGGACTTAAATAGTCTAAGTAAATTATTAGCTGAGTTTGAGAGAGAATTGGCTTTGGTAGAAGAAAAATCATAGGATGCACATGTGGATCACTTGGATACAGAGCTTGATTATATCATGGTCATGCTTCCTTCTATGCACATTCCTACAGGAATTATTATGCAAAGAGAAAATAAAATCTTACAACAAATATATTTAGCACACAAAGTGAAAAATTTAAAGACCTATGTAGAAAAGGATTCTGAGTTGATTCTGAAAGGAAGTTGAGACTTCATCAAGTAACAGGAATAGACCCAAAATAAATTGTGGGTACCTTTTACTAATGCTGAAACTGCCTTATTATGGGCAGAAAATAAACACTGACAATTTTTTTTAATATTTATTTATTTTATTATGTGTACAGTATTCCTTCCCTGTGTGCCCACATGCCAGAAGGGGGTGCCAGGTCTCATTATAGATGGCTGTGAGCCACCATGTGGTTGCTGGGAATTGAACTCAGGACCTTCGGAAGAGCAGTCAGTGCTCTTAACCACTGAGCCATCTCTCCAGCCCACTGACAAAATTTTTGCAGTAATTCCTAGGGAGATATTAGCAAGTCTTCTGTTTATAAAAAGAACTAATTGAATCCTTCCTCACATTGTACTAGATGCACCAAGTTATGGTACTCCTACATTCTAAACTGATACAAATAAATCAGTAAATGCAGGTAATGAGTCAGGAATATTAAGGAATGTGGCTCAAGGCCCTTATGTTCTGTTAAAAAGTCAGAATTATATGTTATTCTCATGTTATGATTAGATTTTTCTAGAACCTTTTAATATAGTCACTGACTCTGAATGTACAGAAGTTGTCTTACATGTTGAAACCATTGAAGTTATTACATATGATTCATAACTAACATTGTTATTTATTCAGTTGCAAGAAATTGACAGAAATAGAAATAATCACTTATATATAGCAAATATAAGGTCCTATATAGGACTATCAGGCCCTCTAGCACAAGGTAATGACAAAATTGATCAGCTATTGGTAGGAAATGTGATAGAAGCCTCATAATTTCTTATATTTTTGGTTGTGAGCCTAGCCTTTAACGGCTGAGCCATTCCTCCAAGCCGGGCGATGGTGCCCTCGGGAGTTCGAGACCAACCTGGTCTACAGAGCTAGTTCCAGGACAGGCTCCAAAGCCACAGAGAAACCCTGTCTTGAAAAACCAAAAAAAAAAAAGAAGAAGCCTCATAATTTCATAAGGAACATCACATTAATAACAAACATTTGAAGAAAACTTTTTCTATCAATTGGTAATAAGACAAGGAAATTATAAGGAAATGTTTTACTTATTCTTTGTATAACCTCACTCTACAACCTGTAGGAGGTAACTCAAAGGATACTCAAAGAAATGAAATTTGGCAAATGGATGTTTTACATTTTGCATAGTTTGGATATGTGAATCAGACCATAAATACTTATTCTGGATTTCAATGGAAAACAGCTTTGAATTCTGAAAAGGCTAATGCTGTAATTATACATTTATTAAAAGTTATGGCCATTGTAGGGATACCTATACAAATTAAGACTGGCAATGATCCAGCATATATCTCTAATAAAATGAAACAGTTTTGCATTTTACAATATAAGGCATATTATAAGTTTACCACACAATCCTACAGGACAAGCAGTTATAGGAAGACATAATCACACTTTAAAAGATATGCTTAATAAACGGGGAAAACAGAGATAGATTGCATGATGTTTTATTAACTTTTAATTTTTTAATGTCAATGAGAAAGGAACAATAACTGTGGAGACAGTAGAAAACATGCTGAATTAAATTAGCCTGTATGGATACCAATAACATTGATAAAAATTATATTCGAAGAGGAGAGGCCTCTTGATTAGGAGATGTGATAGTTCACCAAACTGTATGACCATTCCATCTAAATTAACTTATAAAACTAAAGAATGTCTTTCCTTTGATCAGACTTAACCTACTCTTCAGGTTTATATCAGGATTAAACCTCTCAGGGTCTAGAAAGATTCACTATGATAGGCAAAAATCTGGCTAACTGGATCTGAAGATAAATCGAAATAAATCAACTCAGGCAACACTATATGTTCTTTATTCCTTGGGGCAAAGAAGCATCAAGAATAAGAAGAAGCCTGGCGGTGGTGGTGCACCCCTTTAATCCCAGCACTCGGGAGGCAGAGGCAGGCGGATCTCTGGGAGTTCAAGGCCAGCCTGGTCTACAAGAGCTAGTTCCAGGACAGGTACCAAAGCTACAGAGAAACCCTGTCTCAAAACAACAACAACAAAAAAAAAAAGAATAAAAAGAAGCATAAGGGGTGGTCTCCACAAAGCTTTTAGTTTATCTAGGCATACACACAAATTAGCAATCCCATAGACAGTAACAATAGTATCAAGCATGCATTTTCACAGAGTCACAAAAACCTGTCTCTGTCAAGGAGGATCCCTATGTCCCAGGGTTGTGTGGTTTTGAAGTTCCCCAGTGGCTGGAGACACAGCATTGGTAGCTATACTAACCTGAGGGTTTGATTTGCATAAGCATCTAGCTTGTTTGAGTTCAAAAAAATCTCTTCTAGGAACTTTGCTTTTGATTACAGCAAAGTGAGACTTTTTTGTCTTTAAAGCTAGTTTTAGTGACTTAGGCCATCTTCCTATATAAACAGCTAATTTCCTGGGCTATGATCTTACACTTGTTAAAACCAAGGTGAAGGATAAATGGAGAATATTAGTAGTTTTGTTATGTTAGAGCAAAGGGACAGTAGATTGTATCTTCCAGAGTCTGCTGTTAGAGCAGACATATTGGCTCCTTCTTTGGTGACAAATTTGGCTAATAAAGATAGTTATGGGAAGTTAGTTTTATGTGAATTGTGGCTATGGGGACAAAGGTTTGATTGAGTGAATGCCTCAACACCAGGAATTCACAGCGTGAAGGAAGGTAACCGGTTGGCCTTACAGTATACACTGCTGAGATACACTTCCCATGAATAGTCTAATATATCCGCCAGCTATACACTTACAGTATAATACCTGTAGGCTCACCACAACCTGCTAAAAAGAGAAACTCCCCAAAATTAGGGTAGGGACAGTGTTTTGTCTTTTCAGGGGAATAAAAGCATCCATCCAAAGAATGTGAAAACCACTGAGCAAATAAGACATCTGAAGGATGTCCTCTAACAAGAATAAATTGCACCAAGTCTCTTGCCAACCCTAAGATGGCTCCCTTAATTAAGATATGTGCTTCCCTGCTCCCCTATCCAACCTTCCTTTATCCCAATCATCCCATTTCCCAAGTTCCCCCCAACCTCCCCTTCTCACTTTTCTCTCCCCATCTCCCCTTACCCCCCTCCACCCCCATCCCCAAGCTCCCATTTTTTTTCCCAGCAATCTTGTCTACTTCCCATAATCAGGAGGATAGCTATATGTTTTTCTTTGGGATCACCTTCTTATTTAGCTTCTTTAGGAGATCAAATTATAGACTCACTGACCTTTATTTATCTCTAGGAACCAATTATGAGTGAGTACATCCCATGTTCATCTTTTTGGGTCTGGGTTACCTCACTCAGGATAGTGTTTTCTATTTCCATCCATTTGCATGCAAAATTCGAGAAGTCATTGTTTTTTACCGCTGAGTAGTATTCTAATGTGTATATATTCCACACTTTCTTCATCCATTCTTCCATTGAAGGGCATCTAGGTTGTTTCCAGGTTCTGGCTATTACAAATAATGCTGCTATGAACATAGATGAACAAATGCCCCTGTCATATGATCGGGCATCTCTTGGGTATATTCCCAAGAGTGGCATTGCTGGGTCCAGGGTTAGGTTGATCCCGAATTTCCTGAGAAACCGCCACACTGCTTTCCAAAGTGGTTGCACAAGTTTGCATTCCCACCAGCAATGGATGAGGGTACCCCTTTCTCCACAACCTCTCCAGCAAAGGCTATCATTGGTGTTTTTGATTTTAGCCATTCTGACAGGTGTAGGATGATATCTCAAAGTTGTTTTGATTTGCATTTCCCTGATCGCTAAGGAGGTTGAGCATAACCTTAAGTGTCTTTTAGCCATTTGAACTTCTTCTTTTGAGAATTCTCTGTTCAGATCAGCCAGGGCGATGTCCCCAGTTAGTTCCTGGGGCAGCTGAGGACAGAGAACCTGAAATGACCCTAACCTATAGCCATACTGATGAATATCTTGCATATCACCATAGAACCTTCATCTGGAGATGGATGGAGATAGAGACAGAGACCCACACTGGAGCACCGGACTGAGCTCCCAATGTCCCAAGGAGGAGCAGAAGGAGGGAAAATATGAGCAAAGAAGTCAGGACCACGAGGGGTGCACCCACCCACGGAGACAGTGGGGCTGATCTATTGTGAGCTCACCAAGGCCAGCTGGACTGCGACTGAAAAAGCATGGGATAAAACCGGACTCTCTGAATATGGCGGACAATGAGGGCTGCTGAGAAGCCAAGGACAATGTCACTGGGTTTTGATCCTACTTCATGTTCTGGCTTTGTGGGAGCCTAGCCAGTTTGGATGTTCACCTTCCTAGACTTGGATTGAGTGGGGAGTACTTTGGACTTTCCACAGGGCAGGGAACCCTGACTGCCCTTCAGACTGGAGAGGGAGGGGGAGAGGAGTGGGGGGCGGGGGAGAGAAGAGGGAAGAGGGGGAGGGAAAAGGGAGATGGGGAGGGAAATGGGAGGCGGGGAGGAGGCAGAAATTTTTTTTTCAATAAAAAATTATATAAAAAAAGAATAAATTGGCCTAATGGCATAACCCACTTCCAACAGGAAAAAATTTCATAAATCTTTCCAAATATTTGTTTCTTCTGTTCTCTACAGACAGATAAGGCAAATGACCCTTTTTATAGACACAATTCTATTGAAAATGAAAGCTGGCTTTGGAGTTGGAGTGTGGCTCTTTCCTTCCCTAAATGCAAACAGGCTTGTTAAGGCAAAATCCAACATCTCTGTCTCATGTCACAAAAGTCATCTGGTATAGGTCAATAGGTCAGAAAAAAAAAAAAAAGAAAGAAGGTTAAGAAGTTAAGAGGCTATTCTTTGGTTTTATTTTGATTCTTTTAACCTTTTCTAATTTGGGGGAGTATTTTGGTTTTTGTTGTTTGTTTTTTGAGACATAGCTTCTCTATGTAACTTTAGTGCCTGTCCTGGAACTAGCTCTTATAAACTAAGTTGGCCTTGAACTCATAGAGATCTGCCTGCCTCAGCTTCATGAGTGCTGGGATTAAAGGCATGTGCCACCACAAGCTGCCTTAAAGTTTTCTTAAGGTGTAAATATTATTTCAAGAATTATGATATATATCTTATAATTAAAGATACATATATCTTATATATATATTCTGTTGTGTTATTTTGGGTCATATAGAATACTAGTTATAGTAAAAGGACTCAAATAGCTTTCTTAAGTTGTTTTGGGCTTGAGATTGATGCAGGTAACTAGGATCCAAGTTTGTGTACTCTGGATGTACTTAATAGATTTCAGTTATTTAAATTCCACTAGATATGCTGTGTATGACATTTAAAATGTTTACGTTTTGTGCATTAAATTGTGACCATTCCTAATAGTGACCTTTGAAATCTCTAAGAAGATTATGGGGTTACAGTGACGATTCTAACTGGCTTATGATAATGCTACTAAAGTGATAAATACCATCCAGTTATCAACTTTGGACTACAAATTTCTGAGGACAATTTCAAGCTAAGATGGACCAGCATCATAGACTACTTTAGCCAGAACTTCAAATAAGCCTTACAAAGATTGACAATAGCAGTAAATAGAATGGTACCAAATTCAGAAGCTAGACAAATAATTGAATCTTTGGCTTTTGAAAATGATAATTCAATATGTAGAAGGAAAATTAGGCTGTCAAAGTTAAGGTCAGCATCTTTGGAAGAATGGGTGAATTTCATGACCAGGATGATGCATGGATAGGAGAGGTGATTTATAGAGCTTTGAGGAAAAATTTAAATGTCTAGTGTTATACCTGTGACAAACAAGGTCACTTTAAAAGGGATTGTAAACAAGGCATTCTTAGAAACACTGGTGTTCGTAAGCACAATCCAAACAGAATGCCCTTTCTTTCTAGATTATTCAGAAGGTTTTTCAAAAGCAAACATTGGGCAAATAAATGTAGATCAACAAGAGATAGTCAAGGTAAGCCTTGATCATTGGGAAACTCCTTGAGGGGCCTCTTAAAAGCTCCTATGCCAAATCCTGTTCAGTAGTTTCCTGCTATCATAGAGGAAACTCCTTCACAGAGCAATTAAATAACCTAATGCATATTGCTAGAAATCATACTATTCCGTATAATAGAAAAGGTATAGAAGAGGAGAACAAAATATCTAAGAAAAACATAAAGGGATTATTTTGACAAACTTCTATAAATAAATAAAGATCAAAATTAAAAATATGAATATATGATGTTGTCATTGAAGGTCTGGTAGCCACAAGTATGGATGTAACAATAATTTCCCCAGAATCCTGGCATGTAAATTGGTCTCTTCAGGATGCAAATTTTAGCTTTTGGGGATTGGAAATTTATCTCAGGTAAAACAGAGTAGATGATGGGTCAAATGGACAGGGCCAGGAGAACAGAGTGGAAAACTAAAGCCATATGGGACTAATATAACTAATATAATGAATTTGTGGGTTTTATGATTTGTTAGAAGAGTGGACTACTCAGATTAACATTTCTCCATCTTAGAAACTAATCATAAATTAATATATGTTTCTAAGAAAAATACATTACTATGTATTATGAAGAACAGTCACTGACCATTCAGGTTGCAAAAGAACAGGGCAAAACAGTTTGGGCCTTTAACAATAGAGAAACTGAGGTTTTCAAACAGCTCATACAGGGGAATACCCAAGTGACTTCCAGGAGCAGGCTAACAAGGCACAAGCAACCTGCAGAAGCAGGCAGGAAGGCCCAAGTAACCTCCAAGAGCTGTAGGAAGGCCCACATGAACTCCAGAAGTGTGGCTCCAACTCCACCTCAAGAGTGACCATCTGAGCCTTTGGAACCATTGACATGGGGAGGAGTGAGTGATCACTGGATAAACAGCCTCAACTACACCAGTTGAAGAAAAGTTGGGTAGACAATGTAAGAATACACTCAACAACACAAAAGGAATGAAGTATCAATAAAAATTAAGGGTTCTACAACAGCAAGACTTAAACAGCCCAACACAGATGAAGGAGAAGAAAAGACTTTAAAAATAACTTTAGAAAAATGTTTGAGGCCCTTAAAGAGGAAAAGAGAAAGTCCTTCAAAGTAGAGAAAAAGACAAAAAATTAGAAGAAATCAACAAAATCCTTAAAGAAAATGAAGAAAAAAATAATCAAGCAGGTGAAATAAACGATTCAAGACTTGAAAACAGAAATACAGGCAATAAAGAAAACACAAACTGAGGGAATTCTGGAAATGAAAAATATCAGTAAATGAACAGAAACCACAATTCAAACATAAACACAGAAAACAAAAGATTGAAGAGATAATCTCAGGCATTGAACATTCAATAGAGGAACTAGAGTCAATGATCAAAGAAAATGTAAAATCTAACAAAAGTTTAACACAAAATATCTAGGAAATCTGGGACATCATGCAAAAAACAGACCTTAGAGTAATAGGGATAGAAAAAAGAGAAGTAATCCAACTCAAAGGCATAGAAAATATACTCAATGAAATCATAGAAGAAAACATTCACAACATAAAGAATGAAGGTACAAGAAGGATCCAAAAAAAGTCCCCTTACTACATAATAATCAAAACACTAAACATACAAAATAAAGAAAGAATATTAAGGTCTGCAAAGGAAAAAGGCCAAGTAACATAAAAAAGCAGATTTGTCAGAATTACCAGACTTCTCAATGGAAGCAATGAAAGCAAGATGGTCCTGGTCAAGCATTATGCAGATATTAAGAGACCACTGATGCCACCCAGACTACTATACTCAGCAAAGCTTTCAATCACTGTAGATGGCAAAAACAAAATATTCATGATAGAACCAGATTTAAACAATACCTAGCCACAAAGCCAGCCCTACACAAAGTACTAAAAGGAAAACTCCAACCCAAGGAAGTCAGCTACCCCCACAAAAGCACAGATAATAAATGATCTCATAATAGCAAATACCAAAGAAGGGAAACACACACAATAATATTACCAACAACCAAAAATAAAATTACAGGAACTAGAAATCACTGGTCACTAATATCCCTTAACATAAATAGATTCAACTCAGCTATAAAAAGACACAAGGGAACAGATTGGATATGAAAACAGAATCCATCCTTCAGCTACATACAAAAAACACACCTCAAACTCAAAGACAGATATCACTTCAGAGGAAAGGTTTGGGAAAAAATTTTCCAATCCAATGGACCTAAGAAACAAGCCAGGGTAGTATCCTAATATCTAACAAAATAGACTTCAAACTAAAATCAATCAAAAGAGACAAAGAAGGACAATTCATAATTGTCTCAGGAAAAATCCATCAAGAGGAAATCTCAGTTCTGATCATCTATGACTCCAATAGAAGGCCATCCACATATGTAAAAAAACAGCATGGCTAAAGTTTAAATCACATATTAACCACACACATTAAAAGTGGGAGATGCTAACACTCCACTCTCACCACTGGACAGGTCTACCAGACAGAAAATTAAAAGAGAAAAATCGGAACTAATAGATATGATGACATAAAAGTACTAAACAAACATCTATTAAACATTCCTTCCAAATATAAAAGAATATACCCTCATCTTAGCACCCCATAAAACTTTCTCAAAAATTTAACACATGTTCAGTAACAAAGCAAACCTCAAAAGACACAAAAAATTTGGAATATCACCATGTATCTTATCAGATCACCATGACTAAAGTTAGAATTCAACAGCAACACTAATTTAAAAAAGCTCACAAATACAAGAAAATTCAACAGTGCTTACCAGAATCACCAATGGGTCAAAGAAGAAATAAAGAAATTAAAGACTTCCTAAAATTTAGTGAAAATAATGACACAACATACCCATACTTATGGGACACCATGAAAGCAGTGTTAGGAGGAAAGTCCATAGTACTCAATGCCAACAAAAATGCTGGAAAAACCCTACACTAGTGAGTTAACAGAACACAAGAAAGCTCTAGAACAAAAGGAAGCAAACTCACCCAAGAGGACTAGATGTTAGGAAATAATCAAATTGAGAACTAAAATCAATAAAATAGCAAGAAAGAAAACAATACAAAGAATCAATGAGACAAAGAGTTTGTTCTTTGAGAAAATCAACAAGTTAGACAAATCTTCATCCACACTAACCCAAAGGCAGAGAGTTTTGTTAATACAAATTAACAAAATCAGAAATAAAAAGGGGCACATAGCAACAGACACAGAGGAAATCCAGAGGTTCATAAGGAAATACTTTAAAAACCTGAGTTCCACAAAACTGGAAAACTTAAAGAAATGGACAGTTTTCGGGATAAATATCACTTAACAAAATTAAATCAAGGCCACATAAGCAAATCAAATAGATCTATAACTATAAAAGAAAATAGAACAGTCATCAAAAGTCTCCCAACCAAACAAAGCCCAGAAACAGATTATTTCAATGCAGAATTCTACAAGATTTTCAAAGAAGAAATAAAACCAATACTCCTCAAATTGTTCCACACAATAGAAACAGAGAGAAATAGAAATATTGCCAAATTCTTTTTATGAGATAAGAATTATCCTGATATCCAAACCACACAAAGACACTACTAAGAAATAGAATTCTAGACCAATATCACTCGTTAACATTCTATAAAATATTCTATAAAATAGTAGCAAACTGAATCCAAGAACAAATCAGAAAAATCATCCACCATGACCAATCAGGTTTCATCCCAGATGCAAGGATGGTTCGACATATGAAAATCTGTGAATGTAACCCACCCAACTGAAAGAAAAAAAAACATGATCATCTCATTAGATGCTGAAAAGGCCTTAACAAAATTCAACACCCATTCATGATAAAAGTTTTGCAGATATCATGGATACAAAGAACATGCCTGAACATAATAAAGGCAATATATAGCAAGCCAACAGCCAATATCAAACTAAACTGAGAGAAACTCAGTGATCCCACTGAAATCAGGAACTAGGCAAGGTTGTCTAATCTCTTCATATCTATTCAATACTGTACTTGAAGTTCTAGCTAGAGCCATAATACAATAGGAGATCAAGAAGATACAAATCAAAAAACAAGAAGTCAAACTCTCACGTTTTTGCTGATGATATGACAGTATACACAAGTCACCCCAAAATTTCTACCAGGGAATGCTTACAACACATAATCACCTTCAGTATTATAGCAGGATATAAGATTAACTAAAAAATTCAGTAGCCATCCTTTAAGCAGATGATAAATTGGCTGAGAAAGAAATCAGAGAAATATCACCCTTCACAAAAGCCACAAATAACATAAAATATCTTGGGGTAACTCTAACCAAAAAAGTGAAAGATCTGTATGACAAAACTTTAAGTATTTAAAGAAAGAAATTGAAGAAGACACCAGAAAATGGAAAAAAACTCCCAAAGTCTTGGATAGGTAGAATAAACAGAGTACAAATGGCAATCTTACCAAAATCAGTCTACAGATTCAGTGCAATGCCCATCAAAATCCAGATAAAGTCTTCATAGACATTGAAAGAATACTTAACTTCACAGGAAAAAAAAAAACACAAACAAAAAATAACAGGACAGAAAATGTAATGCTACACAATAAAAGAATTTTTGGAGGCATCACCATCTCTAATATCAAACCCTATTATAGAGCTGCAGTAAGGAAAACAGCTGAGTATGGGAATAAAAGCAGAGAGATTGACCAATAAAATCAAATTAAAGACCCAAATATTAATACACACACCTATAAACACCTGATTTTTGACAAAGATGCTAAAAATATACATTGGAAAAAAGAAAGCATCTTCAGCAAATGGTGCTGGCATAACTGAATGTCAACATGTAGAAAATGAAAAGAGATCCATATCTATCCCCATGCACAAAACTCAAATCCAAATGAATCAAAGTCCTCAACAAAAAGCCACCTACACTGAACCTCACAGAAGAGAAAGTGGCAAGTAGCATTCAATGTATGGCCACAGGAACTACTTCCTAAATATAGCACCAGTAGCACAGACACTGCAAGCAACAATTAATTAACGGAACCTTTTGAAACTGAGAAATTTCTGTAAAACAGAGGATATGGTCAACAACAAAACAGAAGCCTACAGAATGGGAAAAGGTCTTCACCAAGGTCAGACAAAGGACTGATCTCCAAAATATACAAAGAAATCCAGAAATTTGACATCAAAAGAACAAATAATATAATAAAATGGGGTACAGACCTAAACAGAGACCTCTCAACAGATGAATCTCAAATGGCTGAAAGACAGCTAGGGAAATGCTCAACATCATTAGCCATCATAGAAATGCATTTTAAAACAACTCTGAGATTCCTTCTTACACCTGTCAGAGTGGTCAATATCAAAAACACTCATGAGAGGTTATGTTGGAGAGTATGTGGGGTAAGAAAAAGACTCCTATTGCTGGTGAGAGTGCAAACCTGTATGGTCAGTTTGGAAATCAGTATGACAATTTCTTAGAAAATTAGGGAAGCAGTCTACCTCCAGACCCAGCAATACAACTTTTGGGTATATACCCAAAGGAAGCTCAATCATACCACAAGTACATTTGCTGAACTATGTTCATAGCAGCATTATTCATAAAAGCCAGAAACTGGAAACAACCTAGATGCTCCTTAACTAAAAAACGGATAAAGAAAATATAGTACATTTACACAATGGAGTACTACTCAATGGTATAAAATAATGACATCTTGAAATTTGCAGGCAAATGGATGGACCTAAGAAAATCCATTTTTGGGTGGGGTGACCAAGACACAGAAAGACAAATATACTCACTCATAAGTGGCTTTTAGAGAATAAGCAAAGAAAACCAACCTACAATTCACAACCCAGAGAACTTAGATAACAAAGAGAATCCTAAGAGAGACATGCATGGATCTAAATAGGAAGGAGAAAAAAAAATATTTCCTGAGTAAACTGGAAGTCTGGGGATCATGGTAGAATGTAGATGGGTAGAGGAGATGAAGGAAGGGGAACAGAGAAAGATGTTATTGTAAAACTATAACACAATAAAAACAATAAAAAGAAGAAAGAACAACTGTTACAGGAACCACTAAATGCTCAGCATATTGAAAAATCAATCACGCCTTTGAATTCTTCTGTCTTTGTTTTTAAAAAAAGAAATCTGGACAATGTAGAATGGTAGCAGATTTAAGAACTGTTAATATAGTGATTCAGCCAATGGGTTCTCTACAGCATGGAATCCCTTTGCCTTCTGTATTGTCTAAAAGATGGCCGCTTGTAGTTACTCATTTAAAAGATTTTTTATTCATTATCCCTTAACAAGAAAAAGACAGAAAATTTGCCTTCATGGTGCATACTTTTAAAAATTCTCAGCCTGATAAGAGATAAGAATGGAAGGTTCTTCCACAGCAATGTAGAATAGCCACACCCTGTGCCAATATTTTGTACAGTAGCCATTGGAAATGATACACAAGCAATTTCCTGAACCCATAGTTTATCATTACATGGACAAAATCTTATTCTCCTGCTGATTCAAATACAGATATTTTTGAAAGAATGTTTGATGAAGTAAAGAAAATATTGCCTTGTTGGGTATTAAAAATTGCTCCTGAAAAAATACAAAGAGGAGATTCTATTAATTATTTAGGCTAAATAGTAGGTTTACAAATATTAGATCCCCAAATGAGAAAATTAGGGGAGATCAATTATACACTCTTAATAACTTGCAAAGATTAATAGGAGACATTTCCCATCTATGGCCCACTATTGGGATAAAACAGGTCTTGGTGGCAGAGTATGGTCCTTATCTAGAAAAAATTGTTAGCAAATGGTTCTTAGGCCCCAATACCATCTCCTTAACTCCTTCATAAAGCAGGACCTGTGATTATATCCTGTGAAGGTGAAATTATATGAAGGTGAAAATGTAGGAACCAGCTATGACAGAAGAATACAGACCACCAGGGCACCACCTAGAAATGGACCATCCAAGGAACAAGTATCTAATGTTCCAAAGGCGATACCTAACATTCCAACCATTGTAGGTAGTATCACCTGATGTCCTAGCCCAACACACACCCTTCCTCTCTACCAGGACACCCCTAGAAAAATGTCAGTTAATCAGGGGTCCTGAACAGTAGAAATTTCTCACCCAGCCTGTACTATAATGAAAAAAAACCCACCCCAACTTATCTTGAGGCCCTCTGATCATGCCAATGAACTGGACACACAGAGTCCAAGTTCAAACTTGAATGAATACTTTTTGCTTTTACATATGGGATTAAGTTTCCTTGCTGTTTTGGGAGGGAACTCTGCAAGCTTGGCACAACAGGAATCATAGCTGAGTCTCGGTAAGGAAAACAGATTATTTTATGTGGCATAGGATGTCATATAGACTGATGTCTTAAAGAAAAATTCTGGGTAAACATAGGTGCTCCTGATAAAGGAGGATGTTCTGTATCAACACATATGTAGTGAAGTTTCCAGGTGGTCCCAAACAAGACAAGCATGGGTCTCATTTCTAGTAGGGATGTTTACAAAAAGTACATGCCAGTCTGATGCATAAGATCACATGGTGTGGGCACCTAACTCTTCTCTAACAAAAATATAGGTATGAGATATAAATAAACTTTATTACCTAGACCTTACTCTATTTTCTTTAATCTATAACAACATATCCTTTCATATATTGTTTTAATTTTTAGGAGATACATTTGTGATATTTCCTCTCTCATTTGTCTATCATAGTTTTTCATTTTCAATTTGTTGAAGATGCTCTCTTTTATCCATTGTATACTTTTAGGTCCTTTATCAAAAATCAGGTGTTCATAGGTTTGTGGGTTAAAGTCTGGATCTTCTATTTGATTTCATTGGTCGACTTCTCTGTTTTTATGCCAATACCAAGCTGTTTTCAATACTGTAGCTCTGTAATAGATTTTGAAGTCAGGGATGGTAATGCCTCCAGACGATCCTTTATTGATTTTCAAAATTTGTGTTTTCAATGGCACACAGGATAAGTCTGAAGCTGATTTTTAAATAAAAACAGCAAGTCTCTACTTTGTAAGTCTATCTGTCACAGTGGTAAATTTTTATGGAAGGAGTGATAGGTTGACTTTGGGAGACAGGCATTGAATTAAATTGTTCTTCTACGTAAAAGTCTTAATGCAGCAGGCAAAATAGCAAAAGTCTGAAGAAAGAGAAATTGTTTCAGCCAGATAACCCGATAATTACTTTTAAGTGAAGGAATGTAGCATGATTAATCAAAACCCTGAAAGAGAAATTGGGGTTCAACCTGAAAGTCAGAAAAGCAAAATAGCCAGCCACTGACTCATAGCTCTACCTAAGGCCTATATAGTGATCTTGCTTCCAGGAATCTCAGAATGAGACTGTGTCTGAGAGCTGTCTCCTCTTACTTCATATTCCTCTCTATTTCTGGTATTCAAGGTGTGTAATACTACCTGCTGGTTTCTATGGCGAACTAGTGTGGCCACTGGGGTCAAAGGTATGTCACCACTGTGTGGTGTGTAAGACTGGCTCATCAGTGCTGCTGCTTTACTCTCAGAACTTCAGGCAAGTTTTATTTACTAAAGCACAATTGAAATATCACTATAAGATATGGTAGAGAAGACTCTGGACCATAAGGAAAAAAGCTTAACATGTGACCTGTGCTATGAGTCACAGTATGTGACAAGAGCCACAAAGACACTACATAAGAAAGTGGGACTGATTAATTTGTGACCACAGTCGAATTACCTTCCACAATGGTGAGCAAGGAAGTGAGGTATCTGTGTACTACAGGGTGCTCTCCTCTAGACCCTAGGTTAGCAACAGACCACATTCGAAGACCAATTTCCAAGCACAAAGAGATCTTTTATTAAGCAAGGCAAAGAGACAAGGTGGCTGAATCTTAATTGGTCAGAAGCAGCAGCAAATACCTTAATTTTAATTCTAAGAGCAAAGAGGGGGAGGGAGTTCTTTTAGAGGCCATGGAAATATGCAGCACATGGGAATTAATAATTAAGATGTCAACTTAACAGAGTAGTGATTCTCTGATGGAGGTTAAGCCTGTCCAGGAGAGGGCAGCATGATCATTGACTCTGCAAACTATTGCTGACATTTGCTAAAGTGGCTCGGTGTCTCCCCAATACCTTCATTGTAGTGTGTAATCTCATGTGATGTATATATGCAATCTCACGGTTATATTTCAGTCTTATGGGCACATATATCTGTGAATGGTCAGGAAGACAACTCTTCATGTGTCTGGATAATATTGATATATAGAATATATACTAAGGCATGCTTAATAACTAGATCTATTTGTCTCACTAGGACTAAAGAGGCTTTAAAACCTGGTTTTTCCTCTTTCTCAGACTGACTCCACAAAATAAGCTCACATTTTACCTCAGAGCAAGTTTAAACTAAAGGCTTTTTAAAAGATCATAAATTTAAGACTATACATCTATTCACAGGGTCAGAGTCACAGGTGTCCAACCAAAGTTGCCACACCAAGCACCCTAAGAAAAGCATGCATACTTTTTGCTTGCCAAATCTCACTGATATACTACCTAATAAAAAGACCCATGGACACTGTGTCACTGGACTCTGATCATGGTTTGCTTCTGAAACCTTGAAAGCCTTGTGCTGCCATGGTAAATGGCTCGACTCCTTATTGTTTACCTTAGGATGCGCTTTTGACCGACTATAAGCAAGTGTTGTTATTTTTTTATTTCTTCTAATCTCCTGTAAGGAAGGGAGTTTTTAGAAAGATGTTAGGCTAGAGAGGAAGAACCGAGGAGAAATTAGAATTAAGGCAGAAGAATTAGAATAGAAGCAGAAGAATAAAGAGACTTGTTTCAAATAGCATGTGTGTGAGAGAGTTCATTCACCCTAAAATACCCTAAGATAAAAGTGCTGTTTACTTTCTGTTTGACCTGCCAAAGTCCTTCAGGAGGCTTGTTTTATTTCTCATCCTGATGACAGTGGCAAGGCCTGGGCTGCTTAAAGCTTTCTCTGCTTAGGTCCTTGTTATCTAGCTATATAACATTTCTGGTTTTATTTTTGTTTTTATGTGAAAATAAACAGAGGAATGGTTTTACATATGATAATCCAAAGGAGACCTCTTAAATGAATGGTGTTAAGATAAAACTGTCTTCTTAGTACTGATTTGAGATGTCAATAGATTAGGGTGTCAATACCTCATAGTGAATAGTTAGTAGCATCATCAAAGCATAGACTATTGACTGTTCAGTTGGTGGTGTTTGCATGAGAAGTTTGTGTTTGAATTTACATACCAGGATGATATTGTATGTGTTTTATAAAAGCACTATTGAATTCTGGGATGCATGGAATTCCTCAGTTCACTAGAAGAAGGTTTGTGGGGAATAGCTAACAGATCAGACCATGGATGGAGAGATGGTTCAGTGTTTAGGAGCACTTGCTACTCTTTAAAGGAGAGGGTCTCGGTTTTTAAAATCAACATGGTAACTCATAGTCCTCTGTAGTTTCAGTTCCAAGAGACTAAATCTGTATTCTCTGCAGGCATGTGCATGGTGGACATATAATACATATAGAAAAGTTACCCATACACATGCAATTTTTTAAAGAAAATAAACAACAGGCACCATCAGAAGAAGATGTGGCCATAAGATCAAGGTGATGTTTTTATTTTTATTTTATTTTGTTTTTATAACATCAGAATGATGTTTTAATAGTTAACCAATCTATACAATTTATTTAAAAGGTAAGAAGAGGTGTCTTTTGATTATAAGATTTCTTTGGAGGCATAAGTCAAAATAAACCCCTTTTTCTTTAAATTTCTGTGGCCGTCATATTTTTTCACAGAAACAAGATAACTAAGAAAATATTATAATTTATATAACAGGGTTGTTTGGGATGTCCTTAAGGTTCGTGTAAGCAAAAGAATTAACTGGTCTAGGAATTTTCACCAGAAATATAAAATGTCATGGATTAACACACAAGGCTTCTACCTGTCAGTCATAGCACATCTTTTGTATACACAGGAAGTACATGTGTTGATTGTAACCAAGATTAAATATGTAAGCAATTGGTTACTAAGTTTGAGTTTTAAAATATCTACTTTTTAAAAGTTTTTCTTTCTTCCTTTTTTTATTTTCTTTCTCTTTTGTTTTTAGACAATGCCTCACTATGTAGTCCTGGATAGCCTGAAACTTGCTATGTAAACAAGGATGTCCTCAAACTCAGAGAGATATGTCAGCGTTCTGTGTGCTAGGACTAAAGACTGGCTTTGTGTTTACTTTTGATGGACCATGGGTTGAATGTCTTTTATATTTATATAGTTATATTATATATAATGTTGTATATGTTTATATACAGTTGTGGGTATTGTCTCAAGCCATTATACTGATCCAGTAGGCACTAGATACCAGAAGACTGGATAGAAATGTCTTGCACATTTTCCTGTGCATAGATATCTCCACAATTCACTCTTGGGCAGGTACTATTGTGTCTAACAGTGAGCAAAGAAAGGTGACTTTTGAAAGGGAAAGGACTTGATAGGGTAGTATTAAGCAGTGTATTCTTCAAACATTTGTATGAATAGTAAAAGAGTCAGAAGAAAGAATTTGAGAATATTTTGATATTGGAAGACACAGTACCATTTAGCTAAAGTGAACCCTGGACTATAGTGCATTATTCTACCCCGAAGAAGTATGCAAACTCAGATGCATAGATTTGGTATAAGGTGGAATATTCCTTGAAAAATTATGAACCAAGCCATGGATGTTACAGTTAGTTTGGAGTGTCTTCTCAAAGGAATTTTGTCCTTTACTGATTTAGAGGAGTAAGTTGAGGAAAGCTACTGGGCTCTTTTATGGGAGGATTTACTGTCACACACAGAGATATGCAATTAAGTAGATACTTATGAGGTTATTATAACTCAAGAAGTTGGACCTTCAATATTAACCATAGAAGTTGCTTTTCCTATTAATTTTAATGTATAGCATACCCTCTTGGCCAAGCAACAAGTTTTGTGTATGTGGGGTCAAAATATTTTTCCCACATTTCTACAAGATGCATTGCTAGGTTATGATATGAAAGAGTCTGAGCAGACAGGAATGAATTACCAAGAGACGAAATAGTGTCCAGGACCGTTAAGGAAGAGACCACTGTGTCACATTAAATCTGGAGGCCATCATGACCCCGGTCTAACTATTCTCTCCTTACACCTATTTGTTGCAATATTTACATATGACATATAATCCAATTTTATAAAAAACTGTACTACTATAATTAAAGACATGGATTAACATCAACTCATCAATAGTACCTGACTTTCTCCAATGTGCAGGTCATCAGGACTAAAAATAAACTGAGAAACATCAGAATTGCATGGCAACATTCATCAAATGTTCTTATATCTACAGAATATTCCACCCAAACACTAAATAATATATTTTTGCACAGCAGCCCATTGAACCTTCCAAATATGGGTCATATTCTGGGTCACAATACAAATCTTAACAAATTTGAAAGTCTTTGAATGATTCTGAGTTTCTTAAGTAACAGCAATGCAATGAAATTTAAAATTAACATATTTCAGTAATATATATTCATTCAAATACAATGCTTATTCTGAAATTTTCATAATTTTATTTTTCTTTACAGCTAAGTAATATTGTATTGTGTGTGTTTGCCATGTTTTCATTTATCCACACATCAGTTCATGGTCATTTATGCTTTTTACATGTCCTAGAATTTGTGAATGAACTTATATGTGCAAATATCTCCATAGTCAGATATAAAGTTTTGGGGCATATGCTAAGAATGGCATAGCTATGTCACAAGGTAGTTTTATTTCTAGGTTTTTGTTTTGTTTTGTCTAAGAAATTCTCTGAATTTTAGAGAGGTTGTAAGAGTTTGTACTTCTTCCATCAGTATACACATCTTCCTGATGGTATTTTGGCTAGTGTGAGATGACATCGCTTTTTTTTTTTGGTTTTCCAAGACAGGATTTCACTGTGTAATAGTCCTTCCTAGCTGTCCTGAAATTCACTCTGTGAAACAGAATGTCCTTGAACTCAGAAATCCACCTGCCTCTGCCTTCTTAGTGCTAGAATTAAAAGTGTGTGCCACCCCTGCCAAACTGTTATGGTATCTTGAAGTTTTTGGTCAATATTTCCCTGGCAATTATGGATTTTTACAACTTTTTTCAAAAAAATATTTTTAAGTAATTTATATTTCTTGTTTTGAGAATTTTTTCAATTTTATAGCCCATTTTAAAATTTGGGTTGTTTCTTTGATGTTTAGTTTTATTAAGTACTTTGTATTATGTATAATATATTTGACACATTGCTGGTAGATTTTTGTACTATCTATGTGAGTCTCTTCATTCTTCATTACTGTTTTCTCTGATACATAAAATCTTAAATTTGATGAGATTATATATATCAGTTATTTTTCTTTCTTCCTGTGCTAGAGGAGTCTACTTAAGAAAGTCATTATCTGTTCCTTTCAGTTGAAGCCTACTACCTATTTTTTCCTCAAGCAATTTCCCAGTACCATATCTTATGCTCAGATCCAAGACATTTGAATTTGTTCCATGCAGGTTGAGAAATAGAGTTCAGTTTCACTTTTCTGTATATTAAAGTCCAGGTTTCCCAGAAACATCAAAAAATATACCATATTTTCTCTGGTGTATATCTTTGGGGTATATCTCCGGTGTATTCTCGGTGTATATCTTTGTGTATCTCTATCAAAACTCAGATAGCTGTAGTCATATTGACTCATGTCTAAGTTTCTATTCTACTCCATTACTTTCTGTGTCTCGTGTGTGTGTGTGTGTGTGTGTGTGTGTGTGTCAGTACCTTTTTAGTTTTGTTAGTGTGATTCTGTTTCACATTTTGAAATGAGGTTGTGTGGTACTTCTAAAAGTATTCTTTTTGTTAAAGATTGCTTTGCATATCCTTGTTTTTTGTGTTGCCATGTAAATTTTGAAATTATTTTATATATGTTTGTGAAGAACAGTCTTAGAATTTTTATTGATATTGCATTGAATATGTAAATTGATTTTGTTGTGGTAGCCATTATTACAAGATTAATTATCCAAATCTTCGAGCATGGGATGTATTTCCACCTTCTGCTATTTCCACAGTTCTTTACTTATTATCTTAAAATTTTAAGTTCAGAGTTCTTTCATTTCCTTGGTTAGGTGTACTGTGAATGTTTTAAAATTTTTTGTAAGTCTACTTGTTACCTTAGGATTGTTTTCCTGCTTTCTTTTTGGCTATTTACTATTTAGTGTATGAAACTACTACTGATTTCTGTATGTTGATTTTGTATCGGTATACTTTGAAGAAAGTGCTTATGGTCATATCATATGAGCTTTTGGTGGAGTCTGTAGGGTCTCATGAATAGAATCATGTTGTCTGCTAATAAGGACGTTTAAACTTCTTTTTCTGTATTTAGAAATTTGAGTACTATGTTGAATATGATAGAAGAGAGTGTCACTTCTTGTTCTTTTTTTCTGTAAGCTAAAAAAACCTTTATTCTTTTTTTTTGTATGCTTTTACTACATCCAAAACTAACATGCAGTGCAGATAGAGGAACAAAAATAAATGTCTACATGCATTTATAACTTTCCTACTACTACATTTAAAGATGTGAAACCAATTAGTTACGGTTTATACATCATATTTTAGTCATATTAGTTAGTGATATGTATTGAGTACATTGCTATTAGATAATATTCTTACATCTATTTAAGTAATATATGAACTTGAACTTAAATATCTTGAANTCAAACAGCTTTAAATGTTCACTAATCTATTTTACCAATATGTAGATTGATCAGCATAATAAAATTTTCACTCTACTGATTTCTGTTTCTGTATACATACATGCAAGCAGTTGGCATATGTTCTAGTTTATCCCGAGGCTGTTCTTCAAATAATAGAACATTTAAATATTTGGCCCCAAGTTTTCATTTGCAATGAAATTTGCCAAACTTGGTTTCTTGGGCACTGAATCTGTCAATCTGAATTGAATCTGAATATCCGTATAGTCACAAGACCTCCACATCAACCTGTACATTTACCGTACAATTTCTGTCTAGAAGATTTTTAAATGATAGAGTATGATACATATTGCCTAACATCCCTACAACTCACAAGTCATATTCTGAAATAATTCTGTACATACACTTCTCCTTAATCTAATTTTAGTTTTCTTGTTATTGCAGTAAGGGTGACTGTCATTTATTTATTTCTCTAAGTTCAGAACTGAGCTACCTCATACCAGTCAAGCCAAGGAAAATGGCCAAGGCATTGTCTCTGTAGACCTACACATCAGGGATCAATTAGAAAAAAAAGAGAACTATCTAAGGCGTGGTGATTCAAGATTCTGCATATAATATACAGAATTTGCATGGTGATAGATATGGGTCTATTTTCATTCTTCTACAGATTGACATCCAGTTTTGCCAGCACAATTTGTTGAAGATGCTATCTTTTTTCCATTGTATACTTTTAGCTCCTTTATCGAAAATCAGGTGTTCATAGGTTTGTGGGTTAAAGTCAGGGTCTTCTATTCGATTCCATTGGTCGACTTCTCTGTTTTTATGCCAATACCAAGCTGTTTTCAATACTGTAGCTCTGTAATAGAGTTTGAAGTCAGGGATGGTAATGCCTCCAGAC
>NW_026068274.1:199792-206375 GCF_014885135.2 Alexandromys fortis | reverse complement strand
AAGCGGCGGTGGGGAAGAGACAGAAATCTTTAATAAATAAATAAATAAATAAATAATAAAAAAATGAAAAAAATATACAGAATTTGCCATTCTCCCTTTTATCACTATAAAAAGTGAGAAATGTAAGTGATGTTTTCCTCGAGTTTCACTCAAACCAATAATTAGTAAATAAAGATATTCTTAACAAGCAGTGAGACTATTTCAAGGAAGGAAATAAAATTCTCTCTGATTTCTTCATAAATTACATGAATACTAAATAGTTTTGGGAAATTTATTTCCATGGATCTTGATAGACACTAAAAAGAAAAGCAAGTTCTAGACTGAGATAGGACTATTATGCTGAAAGATGACCTTGTGGTATATATGATTGTCTGTGTGAGTAGAGAATTGTGTTGAAACCTTCCTAGGAATAACAGACTGTAATCAGTCAACAATGTTATTGTAAATGTACTTTCTCTCACAAACACAAATATAAGACCTTTGGGCCAGGTGAGTCCAGATGAGAGGTTCTAGCATAGTTTTCTTATCATGAGGAATTCTTTTCTCCTAAATGGAAAATATGAATTTTCATAATCAATTAGAAAAGAAAAAGTGAGCTTAAAATGCAAGGCGTACAAAATAAATCTGTTCGAGTTCTACAATGTACTGTTTCTGAAAGTTATGACCATAAATAAGTGGCTGAAATTTTATGAAACTGAGGTTTTTCAAAAGCTAAGATGGGAAATGGAGCAAAGAGATGGACACTTCTTGAGGGCCTAATGTATGTTGAATGTAGACAATTCATTGAAGTTCATGTTTGTGCATGTCCTGGCGTGTTTTAAATTTAAGTAGAGGTAATGATGGCCAATTTCTTCTTTGGTCTTGTGCTCTGTAGATGTCTTGCTAACTATGTATTTCTGTTGTATGTATTTTGGCAAAATTAATCTAGCATTATGCATTTGTTCCACTCATGCATAATTGGGTTCTTCGTGATGAATTTTAAACAACTCTATACTCTTCATGTCTTTTTCAATAATCTAGGGACATACTATCATTCTATCATTCTATCTGCTAGATTTTAAAGTTGAAATGTACCCAAGAATATGGTTCTTCCCACGTCTCTGGTTTGTTAAACAAGGTACAGATCCAGTAAAGAAATTGTCTGGAAATAAATGAAAGATCTTTGGCTTTGACTCATAGTCAAATTATAAATCTTTAAGTCCCAGGTACCTAGCTGCCTAAAAGATAGCCATTTCATAAAATTATCTACCAAAATTACTGTTTCTAGCCTTGGAAACAAAATATTACTACTCTTACTGTCCTCAGAGTCTGTTTATGAACCATTGAGAAATGATCTAAAAGTGCATACCTGTGTGTTTCTTTCATAGAAATCAAATATGTGGGGCTGGAGAGATGACCCACGGGTTAAGAGTACTGACCACTCTTCCAGAAGACCTGGGTTCAATTCTCAGCACCCACATGCTAAGTAGCTCACAACAGTGACTCCAATATCTTATCTAACAAACTAACACGGACATACAAACTAGGAAAATGCAAATACATATGTAATTAATAAAAGATGGAAAGATATCCAATATGTGAAATATTAGTTTTGTGCAGACTGTGTCGAAAGCTGGATATTGGAAACAGCTCCTAAGAGTACAGTTGGAATATTCCCTCTATTTCAACTAAACCAATGTTCATGGAAATAAAAGAAATTGCCAGTAAGAGGTTCCTCTTTATTCATGAGGCATGATGCAGAAGATTATATTTTAAACTTGCTGTTGTCAGCTTTGTCATTATAATATTGATAACCTATCATCTCTAAGGATAATGTTTCATTCATTTCAGCAAACACACCTTTTGAGAGCCTGCTACAACTATGTGCTGTACCAGGGAATAAATATCAATGAATCATCATCATTCAGGTGCTTATGTCCAGGTAGAAACCTACTGTTCTAATACCCTCTGAAGTCAGGAGTCAGTAGTTTTGTGAGATGTGACTGTTTTCAAATCCAGGTAAGTCACCAGACATTCTTATTCCCTCTAAAAATTCTTCTCTACATAGTTGCCACAGCAACTCCATTCTGAACAAAAGCAAAAGTCATGAGGTTTATAAATGTACCTAACTCCATCATAAGTTTCACTGTTGTGCCATATTATCCATATAAGAATCCAAGTTTGAATGTTTTACCCAACTGATCTCACCACTGCCCCTCTTAACCACACCCCTGCTTGCTGTCACCAACTACCCCTTGTCCCTTGCTCACAATTTTGAGTAAGGAACTTCAAAAAGACCTATTTGCATGATACCTTTAGAAGAATCTATAAACAGGGAATATGTTTTGAAGGCATGAGTTTATTATAGTGGTGATGATTTTTATTTATCCTTTATATTTATCTGACAAGGCACAAATGTTTAAGAAATAGTAAGAGTACACAGGATGCTTGTCATCTCATTTTTCGTGTGTGCCTAGTAGTAGTCCTGTGTACCCACCATGTTTCTGCCTATGTATTCCTCATTGTCAGTATTTCTTGATTAGATAACTATAAAAGCTCACTCCCATTTTTCTTTAACAAGATCCCCTTTGCAATTGTATTTGTGCTCAGCATAGGCACATGAAATGCCATGAATTTGTTACTATATGTGACTAATTGCCTCAAACTACTCGTTGATTGTTTTACTTTTGAAACATAGGATATGTGTAGTATAGGACCAGTTGAGGAAGCATGGCCAGTAATGACAGTCTTGCAGAGGACAGGTTATAAGAAGACATTGGGGAAACGGAGTCTGTACTCAAATATGTTGAATAACAGGCTTATTTGGAGGTACTAATATAAAATATGCTAGCTATCTTATTATGTTGCCACTACCTTTGAATCAAAACTGGCCAGAGTAAGGGGAAAGTAATATTCAGTTGGGATTTCAAAACAAGTACAATGGAATGACAATGCTGGAGGATGAACAATTCAATGCAAGCACCCACTACAAGCCACTTCCTATTTATTCTCTTGTCCTATGTCCTATGGCAATGTATTTCACTTTTAGGTCCTTTTACAAGAAATATAAAACAATACGTTTCGATGGAGAAATGGAATCAGAGCTCAAGTGACTTCATTTTGTTAGGACTGCTTCCACAAAACCAAACAGGCCTTCTGCTTTTGCTGTTCATCATCTTTGTGTTCTCCCTGGCTTTGTTTGGCAACTCAACAATGATCCATCTCATTCGTGTGGATTCCAGGCTCCACACCCCCATGTACATTCTTCTCAGTCAGCTCTCTCTCATGGACCTGATGTATATTTCTACCACTGTTCCCAAGATGGTATTTAATTTTCTCTCTGGTCAGAAAAGCATTACCTTCCTGGGCTGTGGAGTACAATCATTCTTTTTCCTGACTATGGCATGTTCTGAAGGTTTGCTCCTGGCATCCATGGCCTATGGCCGTTTTGTGGCCATCTGCCACCCCCTTCATTATCCCACTCGCATGAGCAAAATGATGTGTCTGAAGATGATTATAGGGTCCTGGGCACTTGGCTCCATTAACTCTTTAGCACATACAGTCTATGCCCTTCACATTCCTTACTGCCATTCTAGGTCCATTAACCATTTCTTCTGTGATGTCCCAGCCATGCTTCCCCTGGCCTGTATGGACACTTGGGTTTATGAGTACATGATATTTGTGGGCACCTTTGTGTGTCTTCTGTTTCCTTTTCTTGGCATCACAGCTTCCTATGGACGCATCATTTTTGCTGTTTTTCATATGCGCTCAAAAGAGGGAAAGAAAAAGGCCTTCACCACGTGTTCAACTCACTTAACTATGATGACATTTTATTATGCACCGCTTACCTACACTTATCTTCAACCTAGCAGTCTTCATTCTCCCACAGAAGATAATATTCTTGCTGTCTTCTACACTATTTTCACTCCCATGCTCACCCCATCATCTACAGCCTGAGGAATAAGGAGGTCCTGGGGGCCATGACAAGGGTTTTTGGAACATTCCCTTCTACAAAACCTTGATTATTTCTTCTCTACTTATCTTTCAGTTTCCCTGGAGAATGGCATAGAGGGGCTGTCTTTAGAAAATGTAATGTGTGCAACACCCATCATAAAATTTCTGGTGATTCATTACTTAAGATTAAATATTATATTCATTATTACATACTAGTACAATTTCTACATGGTTATTTAATTTGTAAACTTATAGCCAATAATAAAATCAATAAATATTAACAACAATTTGGAATGCTATTGATACTTGATTTATATGCATTATATGTGCACAAATACTTCTGTAAATGTGATACTATTTATGCCAATTTGACAAATTTGTTCTAAAACATTGGCATATAATTATTTCTTTACTCATATATTTTGCTTTCCTTATTCAAAATCTTTTGTGTGTTGCATATTTACAACCTATTGCATTTTTTACTATATACATTTTAAGGGATAATACCCACATGGGAAACTGTGTTGAAAATGGAGCAACATAGAAATTATAAAATGCTATAAAACATTAAAACTAATCACCAGAAAGTACTTTACCCCAGGTATAATTGTTCTCTAAAATGATAGTAGTTAATAAATGCTGTCCGATTAGGAAGAATAGAGAACTATTTTATGATAGGTGGTCAAATTTCAAAATAATCTGTGTGCTATTCTAATGTGTCTAAATTTGAAAAAAACAAAGTCAGAGATTTTTAAGAGCTGTATACACCCACACTTATTCCATTTCTGTTCTTCTTAACTAGAATAGGTCCTGGTGTGCTATGCCATAGTGAGATAAATATAGTTAAACATATTGTCTCATATCTCAAAGGAGAGAAAGCTGAAGGTATTCATCCAATGAAGGTAAAAACTTCAAGTGATAGATTGGCTTATTCCCCTAATTCCACCATTATTCAATTAATATATGTATGACATATTGCATTATACCTCATAAGTAAATGCAACTTTCAATTAAAACATTTATAATATAGATGAGATATTTTAGAATGTATCTGTGACAGGCTGAATATTGGTGGGAACTGAGACAATAAAAATGATAGCATGGAACTGATGATTTAGAGAATTCTTGTTTATTTGTTTTATTTGTACCATGATCCATTGCACTATAGTTTACATATGTAAGCCATCTCACCCTTCTTCCCAGCTCCATCAAACATCCATGACCTCTTCTTCATAATTATAAATATCAACCTAGTGTTGCTTGCATGTACATGTGTTTCAGACTAACAAATTATGCCTGAATAACCTATGCATGGTTTATCACTTGAGAAAATTGATTATCTTTCTCTCAATAGCCATTGTTTCTCCCATTTCCTTCAGGTCATGATGGGGCCTTGTGAAATTTCATACAACATGTTACTATGTCAATTGATTTGGTCACTATATATATGTTATCTTTAGGTAATCATATATTTGAGATTCTGTGGATTTATATTTACTCTTTTGTCTAGAAGGTGCTATTTTGCAGCACTTCTCCTGTTATTCTTGGACTTTATGCCCATATTTCCACAATGTTTCTGAGTCTTGGGTGTAGGGGGTTATGTTGTAGATGTCTCATTTGCAGGTGGGAAGCACAGGGTCACTTATTCTCTTCATTCTCACCAGTTGTGTATTTATGTAGTGGTCTCCATCTGATACTTAAAGGTTTTTCATTTATTAATATTTTTATTAATTTTTGTAAGACTATAATATAATTAAATTATTTTCCATTCCCTTTTCTCCCTCACAACTCTCAAATGCACTCCTTACCTTGCTATATTTCAAATTCCTGGCCTATTTTTGATCATTTTTATTTATAGAAATTTTATTGATAAAATTTATTTATAAAAATTTTATTTATAGAAAAGGGGGAGTTTTTAAGGGAGAGGGAGAAAAGTAAATGTAGCAAAAGGTAAGCAAATAGAACAACAATAAGGATGTCTGAAAAGCCACAAAGAATCATACATTTAACTATTTGTATAAAAATCTATAATATATATAATTTCCATGTATAAACATACAGACATATTTTTCATGAACTTTCTCATTTGGGCTGATGGTACTCACTTCAAGACCCAAGTACCACCTAACAAGGACCCAAATATCAGACACTAATGCCATTTTTTAGTTGTCGGCCTGGGCTACTCAAAAGACTCCTAAAACACAGTTTATTCCTACTGCCCTTGGTTATCCACCCTCACATAGATAGAAGTACCTGTTGCCAAAGATACCATACACATCAGAAACAGCTCCCAAGACTTGAGCTGGAACTAACCTGAATGTCCCCTAACTGAGGGCTAGTTTTCATGATACCATAAGGCATCATGAATGTTTACCAAAGAAGGAGTCCTACCCAGGTATAATGCCTATGGACAATATCAATGATCCACATGGCATTATAGCCCTAAGATTATACTACTGGCATGAATTCTTTGGTGGCTACAAATAGCTCTCTAATTTGACTTAAGACCTTCTGTATAAGAGTGAAACTTTGTTTGGTACTAGAAACCTAGAACTACTCAGTGCTAGTAAAATAATGGTTATTGGAGGAGAATCTACAGTCACTAACTTACTAAACCAGCCTAATCCCTAACAGTAACTTATAAACATCT
>NW_026068274.1:186285-199231 GCF_014885135.2 Alexandromys fortis | reverse complement strand
TATGTGTGTGTGTGTGTGTGTGTGTGTGTGTGTGTGTGTGTGTGTATTCAAAACAGAAAAAGAAGCTATTACTTTGAAGGACAGTGAAAAGGGACATAAAGGAAGGTTGGAGAGAAGGAAAGGTAAGGGAGAAATAAAATTATACTATAGTCCCAAAAATAAAAGTAAAGAAAAATGTTGAGAGGCAAAGAAAATGGAATGACACTTTTGTTTCTATTTTCACTTATAAGACTGAGCCCATTACTAAACGCCTTACTCTCTCCTGGAATATTTCAGTTCTTATGATTTAACTGGGAAATACCAATATTGAGTTTACTTGCTTTTAAATCCCAGACTCAGATAGGTAACTTATCAATATTTTTTGAAAAGCAAATTCTGTGAGTTATTCTTCTCAGTGCCTCCATAACTTCTTTGTTTCTCAGGCTGTAGATGATGGGATTGAACATTGGGGTGAGGACTGTGTAGAAGACAGCCAGAGTCTTGTCTTCTGCTGGGGATCGGAGGGATCTCGGGCGTAGATAAGTGTAAGCAAATGGTGCATAGAAGAAAGTCACCACAGTGAGGTGAGTGCTACAAGTAGAATAGGCCTTCTTCCTCCCTGCCCCAGAATGCATATGGTAGACAGCAAGGAAAACACGAGCATAAGAGCACACTATACCAATAAATCCTAACACAAGAAAGAGGATTGTGCTCACAAATACAGTGTATTCGTAGACCCATGTGTCCATGCAGGCCAGGGTTAACATGGTAGGGACATCACAGAAGAAATGGTTGATGGCCCTGGATCGGCAGTAAGGAATGTGAAGTGCATACGCAGTGTGAGCACTGGAATTAATGGACCCCAGCACCCAAGATCCTATTATCATCAGCACACAGACTCTTTTGTTCATGTGTGTGGCATAGTGGAGAGGAAAGCAAATAGCCACATAACGGTCATATGCCATAGAAGCCAGCAAAAGAGTTTCTGCACCCCCAAAAGTCAAGAAGAGGAAGATCTGAAATCCACACCCAATGAAGGAGATGTACTTATTCCCCAACATGAAGTCAGACACCATTTTAGGGACAATGGTCGAGACGTAATTTAAGTCAATGAAAGAAAGCTGACTGAGTAAGAAATACATGGGTGTGTGGAGACGGGACTCCAGGAGGATGAGGATGATCATGGACAGGTTGCCAATCCAAGCTGTCAGGAAGATGAGAACAATGAGAATGAAGAGGAACAGGCCTGTTTGTGATGGTGGAAACAATCCCAATAAAATAAAACCTGTAAATGTTTGATTATAACTATCCATCAGGTGTTCATTTAGACTCTCTTAGAAGCCTATGCAATAATGTTACATAAAAGACAACAAAATAATTCGATTCATGATTTCACCAGACTTTCATTGTTCATAACTGCTAAGCAGAGAATAGTGTACTCTGAATCATCTTCTAACTCATATATAAATCTAGAATAAAACAACATATATTAACAAAATATCTTACTGAAACCTGAGAACCTATAAGAATATTTCCATAATGCCTCACTAGAAAACTGATATTTTTATCCCAAGAAATGAGATGTCATGAACATGAGATTTCATAGTGCAATTTTGGAACCACTATAAATGCCTAAAATTCAGGCCCATAATTGAGTACATTTTCCTTCCATTCAGGATGACTCTTTTTTTGCCATACTCTGGACCTAAGATACATACAAAGATGTAACATTTAATAAGATCATTCAAAAATATATTTCTTTCATATGTTTACCCTTCACATTAATGAAAACCAAGATTTTTCAAAACTTGAGTGCTGTTATTTTTTTTTAAAAAATCTATACAAAATGCTTATTAACAAATGTCAACTTCACAAGCCCATCTTTTTCCTTCTTATCCAGTCACATTTGAAACACTCTAACTAGACGCTCTCTGTGGGCATGTACATAGCACATTCATTCCACCAAAGAAACAAGTATTGTTGCCCCTTCTCAGAACCTCCCAAGCACTTTGCTTTTTCTTCCTTCCTTGTTTTCCTCTCTGTTATCTAGAACATAATGTGGAAATTTAAACATACACACATTTATGAATTTTCTTTCTCAGAACTACCTGGAATGAAAAGGAAATAAATGATGTACATTTATAAATATTTCATGCAAAGCAGAGGGATAGCTACAAAAGCAGAGTCAGGACATCTCAGAGTTTGTTTCAGGCTTGTTAATGGAGTAGAATCATGCCACTAAATGGTGGGAGGGAGAAAGAATCCCGAGTCTTCAGAATGTGCATGAGCATGGGCTGTTCTTCTCCACCAGGAATGCAGTCTGCAGAAGGCTTAGCATACTGAGCCCAGAAAATGAATGAATATGTCTGTCTGTGCAAGGGCCAATGAATATAAGTCTGGAAATCTGTAAACTGAAGAGCAAGATATACCACTTAAGAATATACAAACATATACACATATAAACCCTCAAACACATACATAGGATAAGTTAGGAATGATGGGGAAATTGATATTTTTATCAGAAAATTCAGCATCTTCAGAGGCACATGGAGAGGTTTCAGTTCATAGCACAGACATTATTTATTTTGAAGGAATGACAGACGTTGGAAAAAAAAAACCTGAAACTAAAATGAGCAGGGTTGATCAAGTACAGTCAAGAAAGGTTCTAAAGTAAATTGGAAGACATGTTAAAGAAAAAATAGAAATAAAACATAAAAACTGAAGGTTAGAAAAGGAGTGTTAAGCTTGGATATTTATGCATATTCACAAGCATTCCAAAAATGCCTAATGCAAAATAATTATGGGTTGAAATTATCAAATTACCGAACAGTTACTCAGAACTGAAATGCAAGGCTCTATTTTTTAAATACCATACATGTTATGCAGAAATGTAAAGAGAAAATTATATTTTGAAAGTAAAATTATTGTTTTAAGCAAAGCAGTCTCTTGAGAATCCAGAAAGGTTTTTTTTTTGTTTTGTTTTGTTTTGTTTTGTTTTTCAAAAAATCACTTTAGCTTTCAGAATAAACTATGGGATAGGTGTCTATAAAAGTAGTTTTTAAAAAAAAAGCCATGAGGAGAAGTGAAGTAACTGCAGCCAAATACCTACTAGCTTTGCCGTGATGCTGTTGTTGTACATACTACCAATGTATTCTCCTATGGGAAATGTCAATATCTTTTAGATGACGGAACAAAGATGTCAGCCTCCAACAAACACAAAGTTGTGGCTATGTTGGGATGGAGGAGGGGGGAAGGGTGTGATATGCAGAAATGCTTGCTGTTTCCTGCTCTTCACAAACAAGTGTATGACTTAAAATATTACAGAAGTGAAAGGGTGAAATATTGACCTGAGCAGCAATTGGGGCAGCTATGGTACTGTACATACCATACAGCTTTTGGGCTGTAGCTGCTTTAACATAACAATTTTCCAGACAGAATCATTTCAAAGTACTAATACAATTGCATGCACGAAGCCTGAAGTAAATTGTGAGAAGCAAGGTGTAACCTATGAGTCTGTGCTAAACAAAGGGGTCTCAAGTGGCTACTGAAAAACAAGTGAAATTCTAAGAAAGCAGATAGTTTATACAGCCGTAGTTGGATTCATCATGAGACTAACATCCCAGAGTGACATTAGAGTATGCCGTTTATATTGACATTTTAAGTGACTGATTGAAATGCAATGTTAATAATTACCAATGTGATTAACTTTGTGACTGATACCACTTGTGCTTTCTACAGTGTTTAACAATACTTCCATAAGTCGCTTTAAGGCTGAGATGAAAATAACAAAGAAAAAATAATGACTGATATATAACTTCATTGATGAGACACCTCCCAGCTGTCAAGGAAAATTATTTCAGTCAACTGTGTTTCTTTGTTCCTGTTTGACAATAGTGAACAAGGTGACATTGTTTAAAGGAAAGTTGCACCTGACAGGAAATTGTTTGCAGCCACTGAATACTTGTTTCAAAGGTAAAAATGGAGATATTTTTGCTTACATACATGACAAACTGTGTTACCTTCTTTCTTTCTCAAGGTGAAATAGCAATAATTCATTTCTTTAGAGATCATTTGAATAGATTTTAACTTGTCTTGATTTCCCTAAAAATGAAAGGCCATGGCACATATAATGGGTAAAAATCAATCAGACAACAGTAACAAGAACATTATAGGGTGCTGAAGTAACAACACCAAAGAAGCAAAAACCTGTGTGTAGAAATATAGATAACCCACACTTGTAATTGTCCAGATAGCTGCCTGAATAAACTGTCTGAATATATTGAGTTAGTAGAAACTACACTTTATCTCCTCCACATTGTGTATTTGTTTAATCTTGATCATTTAACCTATATGATAATGTAGCCACTTTATTTGAGACAGGATATTACTATGTAGCCTTAGCTAGCCTAGAAGTTTGCCATGTAGACAAGAGTTGCCTACTTAGAACTCACAGAGATTTCCCTACCTCCGCCTCATAACTGCTAAGATTAGAAGCATGTGCTAACTTTCCTAGTAACTACTAGCATAGATAATAAAATCAAGTTAAGAAATTTTAAGCATATTTGTTTTGGTCTCTTTTCTGGAACATAGAGAATACAAATCAGGCACAAACATAGATATTACAGAACATAGATATTATCTAGTTTATCATTTACTAGATGCACTGTCTTATTCCTCATACATCTTGAGATAATATTTATGAAGCAAGAAAACAATTGACAGGTTATATTTGTGAACATATGGAGAAAGCGGGATACTTACTCATTGACAGTAGCAGTGCAAGCTAGCATAGCACCTATGAAAATCAGTGTGAAACCTCATCAAAAAAAATTGAAAGATCAGTCTACTGCAAGACCTAGCTTTACTGTCCTTAGGCATGTATATAAAGTACTCTGTATCATAGTACAGATTCTTGCTAATCCGTGTTCATCTCTGTTCTATGCATAATAGCCAGACCTTATAAACATTCTTGATGTCCACCAACAGTTGAATGTATAATGCGAATATGATCCAGTTACACAATGAAATACTATTCAGCAATTAAGAAAAATAAAATTTGCAAGGGCATGGATGAACCTTGAAAAAAATCATCCCAAATGATGTTACCCAGACCCCAAATATCAATGTTACAGGTTTTCTCTGATGTAGGTGTTAGATATTAAGCTTTAGATAATGGTAAATGCCTTTTTAAATACCTCAAACTTTAGTAATTTAAAGAATCTCTAATGAAAGCCCAAAATACTACAGTTCCATGAATTCAACTGACAAGAATATCCTTTTTTCCAATACTTGTATTCTCTTAAAAAATCTGATGATAAAGCTTTCAATTATTCATATAATTATAGAAAATATGCATTTTTATATATGCTTTTCCTGTCTTAAAGAAGCAAGCCTGATTTGTGCAGTTTAAGGTTAGACTGTATAGTACTTATGGGCCTTTTAGAGTGTTCCTTTATTGCAAGTTTTATAGGACTCTTCCTTTTCATACTTTAATGTAGATCACCAAGTAAGCTGCTTTTAGTGGATTAAAACTGATGGCTGCATTTTTTTTTAATTTTATGAAAGAAGACCACATTTACTCTTCTTGAGGCTTTATAAGGAACATAGGATGATATCTTTAAACACAGGAACCTCAAAATAATCTCCATCATCATTCACATAAACTTGAGCCATTGTCTCTCATCTAGTCTCTAAGATATCCTAAAGAACCATAGCTTCACAAAGAGGAGTTTCTTAACCACATGCCAGAAGAGAGCCGATAAGCCAAGAGATGCCCATCCTTCCAGAGAACAGAGCCAATTCATTTTTCTCCCATAAGATTTACATTACTATAGTTCTTCAGATGCTGCCTTTTGGGGGACAGGATATCATTCAGCCAGGCTAGTTTTAAACTAACTGTGTAGTTGAGGATGCATTAAAGTTGGGGCTACCCCTGCCCCATCTCCTGGGATATGATATGCCACTGAAATGGACTTCATGATTTATTTTTCATACCTGATATACATAAATATGTCAGCCCATAGATGAGATTTTTTTTATTTTCAGTTATATGAACTTTTAGTATTAAGAAATACTTTCCATAGAATCCAAATCAAATAACCTGAATGATCAATCCTGGGAGTGTAGACAAACATTCTTCCCAAGAGTGCCCTCTCATTGAAAAAAAATATATTGAGATCCATCATTTCCTCAGCATTTTCACAATATATTTTACAAAAGAAAAAAATGTGCAGTCTCTTGTGTTATTTTAGTATTTCTTTTATATTGTTCAAACAATTATAAGTTATGATTATTCAATAGAATATACTATTTGAGGTTGGTATTTAATACTTTGAAATCCTAAAATGATGAATTAGCATCCATAGAGAGTTAGATTACTACATAAGTATATAGCTATAACCCATCCTCTGAATTTTAGTCAGATTGGAGGATGATTTATAGAGCTGCATCTTTATTTTTTTTTTGAGACAGGGAATCTCTGTAGCATTGGAGCCTGTCCTAGAACCAGCCCTTGTAGACCAGGCTGGCCTCAAACTCAGAGATCCACCTGCCTCTGCATCCAGAGTGCTGGAATTAAAGGCATGCGCCACCACCACCTAGCAAGAACTGCATCTTTATACCAGACTGTTGTACAGAGTTTTGAATAAAACTTAACAAAGTTCTACTTTGTTGCAAACTTGGATTTTGAATACTAATTTTGGATCTTTGTAATTTATGAGTAGAAATTAAAAAAATAAGTTATTGGAAGATTACATGAGATAATCCACAGAGAATTCATGCAGAGAATCTTAGGCAGATTAACACTGAGTAGTGGCTCGGACATTTGACATTTGCTAGCCGCCAACATCTGAATCAGCATGGCCACCTGCATATGATCATCACCCATATATTTGTCACCACTATATTCTTCAGTGACTTGAAATATAATTGTTTGTGCTACATAATTTTCTGATGGTGTTAAAGGGTGCTAATTAATCATTATTATTTAACTGAAGCTTTAATGATTACACAGACATTAAAGAAATAAGAAGAAAGGTAAAATTTATGGATCATAATAAGACGCAACTTCAGTTGAATGAATGAATAATTGAAATATGTAATTTGCAAAATCTATGAATTGCTCATAAACTTACAGTAATGTCTTAAGTTTGCAAACCATAATTTTGCTCCATAGATGATTAATTTTAACCATTACCTTGATATTTTAATATATAAGATTTTATGTAAAGTATACTTGGATTTTTATAAGAAATTTAGATGTCTTGTAAATTATAGATAAGAATGTTTTATAATTTACAGTTTATATAAATAAAATAATGTCCAAGAAACAATAAATTTATCCTGGGAACGATTTAATCAGAAATTAAACTTTCAATTGTTAGCAAAGCAAATTATCTTTTTAAACATGACTTCTCCATTGAATTTCGCTGAGGTCTATCAGCAGCCCTCTTACTCAAATCTAACTTTTCTCATCCCAGATATTTTGCCAGGAATTAGTTCCCAAACTGCCTCTTGTTATGAAATTACTCCCACTGTTCCCTCAGACTCCACTTAAATCTGTCTGAAGCTCACAATGCCTGAATGCAATACTTAAACATTTCCTAAAATGTTAAACTTAAGCAAGGAACTATTTCAATCCACACAAATCCCCACTGCCAAGAGGGATAATACCTAGAAACCAACATGAATGTGATGACCACAGGCACTTGCCTGGGAACATCCTTCCTTGTGGAAAACACAACTGATGTTGATGGTTCTTATTTTCCAAAATAAATAGTAGTATTCTTGATAAAATATGTTTTTATGTAAACATCTTTATTTATTTAAAAACAGAAGACTCTCTAATTTTGAGGTTGTATTTGAATTTATATAAATTTTAACATATATTTTGATAACCACTACTTATAGTATCTTTATAATGAACATTATTTCAGGAACTTCATATTATTTATAATAAATGATACCATTTATACCATAAATATGGGAAATTGTAGTAAATACAGGAGATGTATTTTTAACTTTGGTATTAATTCATATTTTGTATTATTAACACAACAGTTCTTTTCAAAATTGTATAGTTAGAGATTATAGATAGAATCATATATCTTTCCATTTATAGCATTTATGGAAACATATAACATATATGTATATATATATATGATTTTGTCTTAAACACACTCAAATTAAAAACAATATCACCATTCCTTTTCCTTGGGGAAGAAAGTCTTAAATATACTAAGCGCTGAACTTTGTATTTGAAAATTTTCAATCAAGTCTAAAACAAATTTCTTTCAGCATTTTCCAGAATCTAAACATAAATATGATAACTAAATATAAAAACAAGCTTAGAATACACACCATTTTTATCTCTCCAGCATCACAGTTTCCCTTATGTCAGTACTTCACAAAGACTCTACAGTGGTTGCATAAACAAAATCACTTTTGCACACTTTAAGCCAGTGAATATAATTTTCTCCCAGCCTGTGCTTGGCAACTGCTTTCTTCCATGGAGACAGGTGCAATTATAATTCTAAGAAAACCCTAACCGATTTAAAGTCTCACAAGTCTCCCTCCCCCCATCTCTATCTCTCTCTCTCCTGCCCTGTTTTGTGTGTGTGTGTGTGTGTGTGTGTGTGCTCTCTTGACAAAATCCATAGAGATCACCATGTTGTAGGATGTTACTAATGAGTCAAGAATTAGGCCAGGGTCAGGAAAGGAGTTTTAGCAATTTCTTAAAGGTTTCTCAGTTCAAAATATTTGTGGATATTATTCTAGTAGCAAAGTATCTCAGAGTTTCACAAAGTATGTGGGTTTTTTTAATATTTTTTAAAAATTTTATGTTTTAATTAAACCATAATTACATCATTTCTATCCTTCCAGTTTGGTTTCCATTTTTCCCATTCCCATCTTTCCCTCTCAACTCATGGAATCTTTTTAAATTGTTATTATTACACATGAATACACAGACAGACACACACACATATATATGCGTATGTATGTCATATTTATATATATGACAGTTCATGAATTATAATCACTGGGTAAATGTAAAATCATATACTGTAAAACAATCAACCACTGATATATATATACATATATATGTATATATATATGCATACATACATATGTGTGTGTCTGTGCACCATAGAAAATTAATCTGGATGGTGATCTTTTTGTTTGTATTCAGCTGTTCTTAATGTGAAGACTACCCTTGTGATAGCAACAGGTATGCAAAAATAATAACAACAATAACACAGAGAACGATAAATCATAAGAAATGCTAATAAACTTTATTGACTGAACTGTGTCATGCATCATCTTTTGTATTATTCAAGCTATTGTTATATATTATTTTTATTAGAAATCTATCCCATGACAATGGTTTAAAAAAGAAAATATTGGGATGATTTTCTACAGTATAGTTCTAGCTCAATAATTACAACAGGAATTGAAAAACTTAAATGTGTTGTTATGAGGTTCTATCAGCCTAATCTATGAAACCAAACAAGCTAAAACACCATTTTGATAGCAAGCATCCAAGTTTTGCCAGCAAGGATATCAACCATTTTAGAAGCAAAGCTGATGGAGTCAAGAAAGGCAGACTTGACACTGGTGGCAAGTACCACAAACAGAAGGTAGCAGCTGTTGAAGCTTCATATTTGGTGACACTCAGAGTCACCATAGTTATGAACATCACACAAATATTAAGGATTTGCTGTTGCCAACACTCAAAACGAATGTTTGAGGTTTAATCAGAGACAAATTTACACAATTGAGTGCAATTTCCTTATCTAACAATATTGTCTGCAGAAGAATATATGGCATGTCTACTTATGTTCTTGATCAGGTAATCAAGGAAATTAAATATGCTCCACTTCCAATGTTTAGTATTCAGTTTGATGAATCTACAGACATTGCAAACTGTGCACAATTACTGGATTGCAAGAGGCATATCAATGACGGCAATTTTAAAAACGAGTTTTTTATGCAAACCTCTTGAAGCAGCGACTACTGCACATGGTGTCTTTGACTCAGCTGGTTCATCTGAAAGGACAGAAGTGCGGGATGGCCGCGGAGCCGGGTGGAAGTGCTTCGCGGCTCCGGGAGCCGGCTCTCGGGGGCCGGGACATGGCCTGGGGCCCCGTCCAGCTAAGCCGGCCTCACCCGGACACTGTCGCCATGCCCAAGAGAGGAAAGCGGCTCAAGTTCCAGGCCCACGATGCCTGCTCGGGCCGAGTGACCGTGGTGGATTATGCCAACTCGGATCCGGCGGTGGTGAGGTCTGGACGGGTCAAGAAAGCCTTGGCCAACGCTGTTCAGCAGGAAGTAAAATCTCTTTGTGGCTTGGAAGCCTCCCAAGTTCCTGCAGAGGAGTCTCTTTCCGGGGTGGGTGAGCCTTGTGACATCATGGACAGCAGTGATGAGATGGACGCTCAGGGGGGAAGCACTCATGAAAGATCAGTCTCCAGAAAAAAGAAAAGCAAGAGACACAAAGAAGACCTGGATGGGGCTGGAGATAAGTATCCTATGGATATTTGGTTGTTGCTGGCTGGCTTCCTATATCCGTCCTGAGGACATTGTGAATTTTTCCCTGATTTGTAAGAATGCTTGGACTGTCACTTGCACTGCTGCCTTTTGGACCAGGTTGTACCAAAGGCACTACTCGCTGGATGCTTCTCTGCCCTTGCGGCTGCGCCCAGAGTCCATGGAGAAGCTGCGCTGTCTCCGGGCATGTGTGATCCGATCTCTGTACCAAATGTAAGAAACCATTTGCTGCTCAAATCTCCAGAAATCCAGCCATTCCGGAAAGCACTCCCAGCACACCGAAGAATTCCAAATGCTTACTTTTCTGGTGCAGAAAGATTGTTGGGAACAGACAAGAACCAATGTGGGAGTTCAACTTCAAGTTCAAAAAACAGTCCCCTAGATTAAAGAGCAAGTGTATGGAACGGCTGCAGCCACCCATTCAATATGAGGATGTTCATACCAACCCTGACCAGGACTGCTGCCTGCTACAGGTTACCACCCTCAATTTCATCTTTGTTCCTATTGTCATGGGAATGATATTTACCTTGTTTACTATTAATGTGAGTACAGACATCGAGTGAGATTGGTGTTCCAAGATTCTCCTGTTCGTGGTGGTCAGAATCTGCGCAGTGAACAGGGTGTGCAAGTCGTCCTGGACCCAGTACACAGTGTTGGGCTCTTTGACTGGTCGCATCCGCAGTATCCATTCTCCCTGAGAGCATAGTTACTGCTTCCCATCCCTTGGGACAGCTCCCAGTCTAGTCCAATTCTGTAATCAGATTCTGTTGGAGGGGCAGCTGGATTGTATATCTGATTAGTGATGCACATGCTGTTGGGTTCCTGGGGCTCCTATTACAGGAGGTGGAAAGGTTGAATCAAGAGGAAAAACACCTATGATTTATAAACATAAACATAACTGGTTTATGTTGAGGTCTCTGATCCATTAGGACTTGAGTTTTGTGTACAATGATAGATATGTAAATACTTGTTTACTTCTAAATGTCAACATCCAGTTATGCCACCCTCATTTGTTGAAAATGCTTTTTATTTTCATAGCATAATTTTAGCTTCTTTGTCAAAAATCAGGTGTTCATAGCTAGGTGGCTTTATGTCAGGGTTTTGATTCGATTCCCTTGATCCATATTTCTGTTTTTATGCCAATACCAAGCTGCTTATATAGATCTTTATTGCTATAGATCTATATAAGAATTTGGTATCAGAAACGGTGATACCTTCAGAAATTCCCTTATTGTACAGGAATGTTTTACGTATCCCATTTTTTTTTGTTTTTCCATGTGAGGGTTAATATGTTTTTTTTAAGGTCTGTGAAGAATTGTGCTAAGATTTTGAAGGGGATCACATTGAATCTGTAGATTGTTTTGGCTGGATTGCCTATTCAAGGGAGATCTTCCCATTTTGTGACATCTTCTTCAATTACTTTCTTCAAGGCTTAAAATTCTTGTCATAGATGACTTTCACTTATTTGGTTAGAGTTACTCCAAGATATTTTATATTTTGTGCGTATTGTAAAGATTTTTATTTCTCTGATTTTTTATTTACCCATTTATCATTGAATATACGAGTGCTACTGATTTTTTGAGCTAATCTTGCATTTTGTCACATTACTAAGGTGTTTATCAGCTGTAGGAGTGCTCTGATAGATTTTGGGGGGGCTCAATTATATATACTATCACGTCACCAGTAAATAACAAAAGTTCGACTTCTTTCTTTCCAATTTTATCCTTTTCATCTCCATTCGTTGTGTTATTGTTCTAAATATAACATCAAGTACTATATTGATTGGATATGGAAGAGCAGAAAGCCTTGTCTTGTTTCTAATTTTAGTGGAATAGCTGTGAGTTTCTCTTCATTTAATTTGATTCTGTATATTCTGGTGTAAATTCAGAGGTTTCAATATGCAAAACAACTTTCTGCATATTTCAAATTGGTAACTATTTTGAGAACTTCCATAAAATTCATTAATACTGTGAGAATAGCATATAATTCTAACTTTCAGACATAGCCATAATGGCTTTGAGCCTCTTTACTAAAGTTTTCTGATTTTGATTTTTCTTCAAACCTCTGGAAATCACCTATTCCTATCCAAACATAATCATGGTCATGTGATTCAATATTGATTATATCTCAGATCCATTACTCCAAGGGTGCTGATCTTGCCTTTAAAGGATTTTTTGCATTAAGAAATAGCATATTCAAAAACCAAAGATTCAAGTATTATTTGTCTAGCTTTTGAATCTGGTTATTGACAGGGGAAGCTCTGTTAACAGATCAGCTTTAAGAAGTTCCTAGTTATGGAAATAGAAAACACTATCCTGAGCGAGGTAACCCAGACCCAAAAAGATGAACATGGGATGTATTCACTCATAATTGGTTTCTAGCCATAAATAAAGGTCACGGAGTGTATACCTGGTGAACCTAA
>NW_026068274.1:183910-185863 GCF_014885135.2 Alexandromys fortis | reverse complement strand
TGGGTGGTCCTTGGACTTCCCACAGGGCAGGGAACCCTGATTGCTCTTTGGACTGACGAGGGAGGGGGACTTGATTGGGGGAGGGGAAGGGAAAGGGGAGGCGGCGGTGGGGAAGAGACAGAAATCTTTAATTAATTAATAAAGAAATAAATTAATTTAAAAAAAGTTCCTAGTTAAGGCGTGACTACCTGGAGCCCAGGAAGAAAAACTAGGATGGACCAAGCGCTCTCTCTCTCTGGGTGATTGACGAGGAACATGGCAGAATTCGGACTTCCCATTCTTGTGGTGTGAGTTTCCCCTTATAACAATTACAAATATAATTGTTTATCTTTAATCTGGCCTGTTTATTTCCTGAATCAAGCAAACAGCTACAGGTATCATTCTATTCACTGCTGAAGTCAATCTAAGTAAGAAAATAATGAAGGTTTCTTTTGAGCCTTGTATGACTTTAGTAAGTGACTCAGTTTTATTTTCTACTTCTTCAATTCTGTTCCACACATTAAAAGCTGCTGCTTGGCATAAAGCCAGAATGTGACCATCATAAAGAGACTGACTTTCTATATAAACAAAATTTTCCTCTCCAATAAGTTGATCTTGGGAGCTTTCCAGACTTCTAGCCCTACTTCATTGTTCAATGATTTTGGCCTTATCTTTCCACAAGGTCTTCTATTGTAATTGAGGGCCAGGATTTAAGGCTGCTGTAATCAAGTCTTTCCAGTCTTGATGGTAATTCTCTTGAAAATTGACCACAAATTTAACTTTGCTGCACAAAAGGTGAATGCATGCCATATGAGACTTTTGCTTCCTTTAATTTTCTTAAATATAACATTGCCATAGAAGTCCAAACAGCCTTATGGATATCTCTCATTTGTCAATTGGTGAAAGGTTACTGAATATATTAAGGTTGGTTGTTTGGACACCTTAGGCTGTTCCTCTATAACCTTATAACACAATGTTGATACTGGTTCTTCTTTAAATTCCTCTATCTTTATTTGAATACCTCTATGACCTGTTTCAGTATTTCTAGGGCATTCTTAATAACCAACATTTTTAGACATGATAAACCAAGAATTATCAAGATGAAAATTAACATGTCAATTCTAGGTAAAATAATTATCTCTTCATTTAATTAATTTAATTGTTTCAATTTTAAAACATGCATTGCTTATCTTACAGAGACTTAACTCTCTCCATAGTAATGGTGTTTCCCATTTTTTAAAGGCAGAAAAACTCACTTTTTAAACTAATTCTTCACTTTAAGAATTCCCAGTTTTCTCCATTCTGCCTCCTGCTGCGTTAAATAGTAGATGACTGTATGGGTTTTATGGTAGCTATCTAGTTTGAAAGCAACCCCAAAAGATGTCCACAGAAAGCCCAAAACCTGCTAGACGAGAAGTAAGAAAAACCTAGCCAAGAGGGGTTTGACTTTAGGCACATATAGCTCTAGCCTATTCTGGTGGATGCAAAGCTACAGGCAAGTACGTTTATCATGAATTCATGCCCCAAAAGTTGAATGCCAGATGTAGAATGAATTCTAATTGTTCTTAATAATAAAAGCACAGAGTCAGATATTAGGGTATTAAAGCTGAGAGAGCAGAGAAGCAGAGAAGACCATCACTAGAGAGACATTTTACCTCTTACAAATCCTGTCATTACAAATCCTCAGACTGTATGTTTTTTCTTGGGTTCACCTTCTTATTTAGCTTCTTTAGGTTCACCAGGTATACACTCCGTGACCTTTATTAATATAGCCTCTTGGCTAAGGGAAGTAGACAAAATTGCCGGGGAGAAAATTGGGATCTTAGGGGTGGGTTGGGTTGGGGATAAGGGGGGACGGGAAGAGAAAAGTGAGAAGGGGAGGATTAGGGGAACTTGGGGAAACAGGAAGATTGGGATAAAGGAAGGTTGGATAGGGGAGCAGGGAAGCACATATCTTAGTTAAGGGAGCCACCT